>NW_017804829.1:165884-358674 GCF_001891065.2 Hippocampus comes
ATTTTGAAGGCATTAAACATTACCATAGCGATCAGAGTGTTGCGGCCAGATTAGACGCTCCTTGTGTTTATTATTATATTTCGAAAACACCACAGTTTTCATGCAGCTCATACCATATTATTTTGTTGTATTATTTCCGCCACACCTTAATTGCCGGTCCCTGAAAATATTGTCTGACATAAACCGGTCCGTGGGGCAAAAAAGGTTGGGGACCCCTGCTTTATAGTGATTGTTTTTATGGGTTTGCCAAGTAAAAATACAGCAATGCCAGTCTGCATATTTTTTTTGCTCGTGTGTGATGTCACTTAAGTTTGTGTGTGTGGGAAAGGAGAACCACAGTCGATGATGCGCTTTTCTGCCTTTTTATTGAATGCAGCGAGAACCGTTAAACACAAACACAACGAGCATACTCGCGCAGCAGGTGCTGTCAGCCACAGCCACTGTCACGCTCAGACACTCACGCAGCCTTGCAGAAGTCATTCACCACTGCGACAGGCCCTGCTTTTTAAAAGCAAATATCCCCAGTTTTTGTGCTGCTTGGATCATTCATAAACTTAAAATGTGTTCTGTGGTGTCTGTTGCATGTTTGACACCATAGTGACCATATGAAAGTGTTGTCGTGACCCTTGTTATGGTGTTGATGCTACTCATAAAGGTAGCTCAGGATACAAAGTGGATTTGTGATTGTTCTAGCATTTTTTTTTTAATCGGGTCACTGTAACCTTCCCCACTTCTCCCATGAGCAATTTTGAGTGTTGACCACTCTTGAAGTGCAAAATTCAACAACAGCTTTCGCAACAAGAGATTCTGGTTAAAAACATTGTATTAGGTTTTTAATATCGACATGCTTTTGACGTCTCTGATCCACTGGTGAAAGGACACTTTGATCCTCTCCTCTTTCATCTATAACTGCTTCAGACAACAGAGTGTATGCAGAAAAGTGGTGAAGATTGCACGACTGTCTTGTGTCCTGTGTGTTGTGTTGTGTTATTTTTGTTATTTTGACTTCAAAATGGCGCCGCGAGAGTGGCTGCCTTTCCGGCAGCTCCTATATTTTGTTGTTCTACTTCTTCCTTTCATAACTTTGCTGCTGTGAATTGGGAATTTCTCCATTGCGAGACTAATAAAGGTTTTCTTATCTTATCTTTTAAGAGTAGGTGTCACAGAACATTGGCAAGGCATATGCAGGAATAGTGGTTACGATTGCATGACTGTCCATGTCTGATGTTTTGTGTTATTTTATTTTATGTCTTTCGACATCAGACAACCAAAGTAAGTTATGTTGAATTGCTGCAGCGTGTGAGAGTTTTCTTTTTAAGTTCCTTAATAGGTTTTAAACACTACTTAGACTTTGAACCCCTGTGGCTGATTATGTACAGGGTGGTTGGATGGGATGTAAAAAGGCTATTCTTGCACAAGAGTGGACCTTTGACAAACTTGCACTGGAATTTTGACCATTGCCATTCATATGGAGTCTTTCAAGAAAACAATATTTGCTTATTCCGTGTGAGCTCACATGGAGTCTTTGCACCGCAGGTTATTTTGGAATTGTGTCTTGAGGGATAAATTTAGAAACTTTCTGTCCCGGGGTTTCACTCGTCTGCTGGTGTGCAGATGTTTGGACGGATGGACTAATAATGGATGTGTGCGTGTATTTGTCTGCTGCTCGTTCAATCATGCCACCATTGTTTTTTTTCTTAGCTGTGCATTGTGATCTGGCCTACTTATTTTGATGAGTGTCATCCAGCAAGTTGCAGCATGTTATATAAAAAAATGCTTTCATCTCTCCCTGATATCTCTCTGCCAACACTTGCTAACTCTCCCAGCCAAGCCCTACACAATGAGTCAGTGACTATTGTGCCAGCCAATGAGGTGCCCACTGTTTACCTGTTGTCATGGCAGCAGTAGAGAAAGACGCACTTACAGATGGATTTAAAGTGCCGTAGTGGTTTTTCAATGTTTAGAGGAGTTGCAAAGCATGTTGGGAAATGCACCGTCAACATTTGGCTCTGAGAACAAAAGTTGTAATACTCCAACATTTTCTTTCTTGTGTTTTATATATTCTAATTCTGTGCGCGCGTGTGCGTGTTTCAGACACTGAAATAGAACCAGCATTCCATCATAAAGTATGGCATAAATGCAATTAAGTGTGAATTATACATCATACATAGTCCATTCAAATTCTGAACCGTAGGCATTCACAGATCGAGATTATTTGGGACCTAGAGCTGGGTGTTGTTTTGTTAAAATGGAGGGCAGTCACTGTCAAATATTTGAAGAATCGATTATTCTGTTGATTATTCCATTGCAAAATCTGTTATAATTTTGTGAAACTGAATCAATTGTTGGTTTAGTCAGTGTTTCCCAAATAGCAGATGTTTGCAAATGTCTTATTTTGATTAAATACAACCAGTTTACCTTGACGAAATCGGAAAATAATTTCTCTTTGGAGGCTGAAATCAGAGGATTTGGAAATTTGGACAATTAATGTTAAACAATGGCACTAAACACTTATCCTGTTAGTAAAATGTAAGTCCTTAATATCGTCCTTCAATCACTACCGTAGACTTCACATCATACAGTGCGGTCATTTAAAAACACTTGTGAAACAGTGCAGTGAATGCCTAGTCGTCGTACTGATATCATGGCGCCATTAATGCATTTTGGCAACAGCAATGTAAGCATCTACCACACAGACCCAAACTGAATTGGGATACTGGTTGGATACACACTACTGAATTCACCATGCCCCTTTTTAACTTCCATTTTTGTGATATCGGTGACCCTAAGTTGATCTGAGAAATGTCTGAGTAGGTATTTTCTTGGTCTCGGCTCTTCCTTCAGAAGAATCCGTTACAGTTTCCAAGCTGTGATCCTTGTGTCGGTTGCTCACTTTTCATTCTCTGTCAGGGCGTGTGTTTGTTTGGTGGTTCATGTAGTTTCAGTTGTTGAAAGGCACACCAGAAAAGTATCAGGAAAGGTATCAGGAGGGACAGGAATGTTTGCTTATCCCAGCTGGGCTCGCCGTGGTAATCACTAACCAATGAGTCATCCAGTCAAAGTAAGGGGCATATACTGTACAAGTACAATGGAGAAATGACTTGTTGGACAAAGTCTAACTGTCCCTGCAAAGGCGGCACATGATGTAAGGAACAGTGTCAGCGAGTATCAAAATAATTGTGGCAGAAGTCAGCGTCGACTCAAAGGCTTAAGCTAACAAATGACGAAGGACTTTACTTGACCACAATTGCTTGTTTTCACGGGTTGCGAATGGGTGACATGCACACCAGAGTTCTTTTGGGGGCTCCCCCCAAAATCAGATCCTCTGTAAGCCATTTTCTAAAAGTTACTACAAGATGAGTTTGTAATGATGTTAAAATGGTTAGGGATCTTATAAACTATTGATATAAGCCACAGGTGTCAAACTCAAGGCCCAGGGGCCAGATCTGGCCCGCCACATCATTTTATGCGGCCCGCGAAAGCAAATCAAACATGTCAACTTCTACCATGCTTGCTAAAATCTGGACCAAAATTTCAACTTCTCATATGTAATAAATGAAATATATTCTCAGCATATTCTTGTTACCAAACCCCTCGTTATAGTAACTTAAACAATCGTTGAATCAGCCATTATTCTTGACTTCTTCAAATGCTTTCACAGTCATAACGGCCCTCCAAGGAAAACGCTCACTTCAATGTGGCCCGCGACAAAAAATGAGTTTGACACCCCTGATATAAGCAGTGTTCATTAGCTTGCTGTCGGGCTCAGTGTGGCTTTATTGTATTTGTGCGAGGATCGAAATTCCACTGTGGCCTTCCTCAACTTTGTTAAATTCAGTGATGTCGTACACGGTGTCTCAACGCTCTGTCCTGCTCTTTATAGATCTCTTCAAACTGTACTTTAAACTAAATTGCACTTCTGGTATAAACGTGCCAAAATTGCTCCTGACATGCTCACGGCACCCCAGGAAGGAATGTGTGGAGGAGGAACACATGTTCAGACCTAATAGAAGGGATGGACAAGAGGATAGAAAGTGAAGCAGAGTCAACATGATTTAAGAGGGTGTTGATATATGAGGCATTGTTTAGGCAAGACAAGTAATTAGAGTGGGGAAAGGAAAGCAAGTGCAATTAAAAGTGTGATTAAAATTCAACCAGAAGAGAAGGGAGCATAGCGGGAATAGTATTAGTGAGGGAGGAATGTAGAGTGAGGCCCAATCTGGGAAGAGTGGGAGAGAAGAAGCGAGGGGGGTGCATTTTGGATGGAATGTGGCCAGTCTCAGATCAGCTCGGTTGGCCAGATTAGACAGGACAGCAGGTCAGACTGGACCCTCGCTGTAGAAACTGGCTGCAGCCAAAGCAGTACTGACTGACTGAGACAGAGCGGGTGAGTTGTTGAGAAAGAAAACACAGGACAAATGTTTTACCCCCGCGAAACCTGGCTCCAGTTGCAGCGGGGCGATGGGGGAGTGTGGGTTGCTCTGACAGAAGGACAGAGGTGAAGGGGCTCTCCTTTGTTGGGTCTGTCAGAATTTCTCCATTTAGAGCTGATAGATGAAGGCAAGAAGATGGAAAGTGGGTGAAGTGGGTCCAGCAAGCCAACATGCAACGGGCTGAAAATCAAGTGAAAAGCAAGAAGTGTTCAACGATGTGCTGTTAAAATGAAACATGATGATTCAGAAGCATCTTGACTCCAAAATTCAACAAGAAAAGTTTACTTGCGTCTCTGATTTTTAAAAATAGAGTCAAAAAATGTTGACTCATGTCATAATTGGGCAGCCCATTCATGTGCCCCACCCACCACCTTAATTCTGAGGTCTGGGGACGGATCTGGTATGACATAACTAAAAACGAATCTCCACTGCTCCATGGTGACAACAAAACATTCTGATAATATTATTAGAAGCTAATGGTGGTCACACTCTTAGCCAACAACGATCTGTACCTACACTGTAGCTCTGGTTACCTTTTGTCATTGAAACTACAACATTCACATTGTAAGTGTTCTAAATCAGCTTCATTAAAGGGACAGTGTGTAAAAATGTGTTTATTTTTTTTCACTGTTCATTATTTAAAAAAAAAACAATTTCAATTATATGGGGAAAAAAGTTCTATCACATTACTGTAATTTTTAAAAAAATACAATTTTCGGTAACCCCTCATCTCAGTTGTCGTATTTTACGCTTCACAATGCGCCACATATTTTCACTTGCTTAGCTGTTAATTTCGGATACAGAAGATTCGGATTTTGATGGATTTGAGAATGAGGGTTGATCAAAAAATAACGTGAGTACATAGTTAAAGTACAACCCAACTCAGTTTTGCTGCCACTGCCTTTTTAAAAACATACTCTAGCATGCATGCGTGCAACAGTGATTTTTAAGATAGAGCACATTTTACCATGCCCGTGTGCAATAATACAACATGTATTGTGTATGTGTTCATCCAAAAATTGCGCCCATAACTGACACTACACTTTTAATATTGTGCGCCGTATGGTCGGGAAAATACGGTCATGATTATTTGCTTAAACATTCATGTTTATCAGTTTGAACATTAAAGATTTTCTTTCAACTGTATTCAATTAAATGTAGGTTGAACATGATTTGAAAATCATTCCATTCTGTTTTTGTTAAACACAACGCACCAACATCATTGTCATTTGGTTTGATGACAGTTTGCTTGCGAAACCTCATCATTGGCATATTTAAACGTGCTATTGGTTTGACAAGCAATGTTTTTTTTTTTTTTTAATTTTATTTTATTTAAATGATGATTGATATTATTCATTAACTTTATTTGGCAAGCAATGCTGTCTTAATACTGTAACCAATTGTACACGTGACTGGCCGCAAAGAAAATTTTGTAGCCATAGCTTTTGACACGGATTTTGCCGGGGCAATTTTGACAGACTAACTGGCCCGTCGCCACAGTGGCAAATATGGCAAGTATTGTATTTACCACCGCACTCCTCATTTGAAATCGTCTTTGGCGACGTGGCGAATGGGGAGCGTGCACCCTGCCACAGTTCTAATTATGACTCAAGAGCGATTGTGAATTCATGAGTGGGGCTATATAAGAAGCAGCCTAATGATCAGCACCACATTCTCTTGAATTAAGGATTTCATAGAAAATCCATCAAACTGTCCTCAATTTGGCACACCGAGATTCTGGCTGGTCTCGCCCCGAAACACGGGTCATAACCACTCTTGTGTTTTTTTTTTCATTCTGTTGTCGTTTGTCCTCACTGCTGTGCCTCTTTCCACTTCTACCTCCTGCCTTATCGGCAGCATTTAAGGTGCCTTTTATCTGGGCTGTAAGGATGAGGTATTCTCACCCGCACCAGGAATAGCAAACCCATGGGAATGTCCTCCTTTTCCACGGTTATCACCTCTGCACAATTCATTCCCATCCTCCGTCAGCATTTGTTATTTTTGTGCCTTCTTGTTTCTTACGTCTTGTGTTTTGCACTTGCCCTGCTTTTTCTCATCTGCACAAGCTCAAACTGGCCGGCATGCATGCACGCACGCACGCACGCCCACACACACACACACACACACACACACACACACACACACACACACACACACACACACGCGTTGTAACACTCTGTGTCAGGAACACCTCGGCACAGACGGTGGTGAGCGTTCGTGCTTGTCATCAACAAACCCGACTGTTTCCAGAACACCACAACCTTCAACTTCTTGTCTTTGTGTCTATGTGTTTTTCTTACTCAGACGCTTGCCAGCAGTCATGTTTGGATACGTTGGACTACTTTCATACACACAGACATGGACCCATCCATCTGTTTTTGGGAGTTGGGGTTAATCTTTGTCTTTTAAGTTGTACTCCCATCTGAGTACTCGTATGTGTTTTAGAACCAAACCATGACAGCGCACCACTTTTTACTCTTCTCCAACTATCACACTTATGTTAGACCCTTCCATTATTGCCATCATGTGGAAGGGCTGTAACAATGCAAATAATGTATTATGATTTTATCCATCTATTTATTTCCCCCCATGTCAATCCCAAATCTAACAGGAATGCTATAAGTTTGTGATTGGATGGTCGGGGATGCAGAGGCAGAACTTTGGCCATCCAGCACACAGGCTTTGTACTGACAAGACACACAACAATGTTAAAAATAGATTACCGTATTTTCCGCACTAAAAGGCACACCTAAAAGCCTTCCATTTTCTTAAAAGCTCACAGCGCCTTAAAATCTGATGCGCCTTGTGTATGGTCATTACGGTAATATTTCGACCCCAAAATGGCTCCTTGCATGAGACATGCTGACAACGCAGAGTTCAAACTTAAGGCGATCAGTTACGCATTTGAACACGGAAATAGAGCAGTGGCAAGAGAGTTCGTTAACGAGTCAATGTTGTAACTTGCTGTTGGTTAAGTGAACTGTGTTGCTGCTTTATTAAAGAAGTTTTACTGACATGTTATCGTTCTGTTGTGGATGTACATCTAGTGGATGTATTGTAGATTGTGTCTTATAATGTGGTGCGTCCACTGTATGAAAATAATTACAAAATAGGCCATTCACTGAAGGTTCATCTCATAATCCAGTGCGCCTTTCAGGATGGAAAATACAGTAGCTTTTGGACTCAAACATACACAATGGTAGCACAGAATGTGCCTGCAGTGTGCACGATTTTGTTTGCTGTTATGTCTTATTTAACGAACGGGGTTAGTGACGTTGATCTTTCTGGAAATTACTATTAATCACAGATTTTGCGGATGGATGGATAATACTTTCTTCCTAGTTGCCAGGCTAAGTTGTGATGCTCTTTATGTAGCTGGCTATCGGCATCTGGCCTACACATCCCATCCTGTGGCCGGTTACCCTATTCTTTTACACTGACTGGATAAATAACTATAATATTTTGTCAAATTCAGTTCTATTCGATATACATGATTAATAAATTTTCATTGTGAAGGACCCTAGTGTAGGCAACGCAAACTACCATACTTTTCAGTATTGTCACAAGGGTACAGTTAGACGTAACTTGACGTGACTAATTACCATCAGGAACTCACTGTCTCATTTTTAATTGTGCTTTAACTGCATTCACGTCCTTGAAAAGGATCTTTTATGTAAGCTGTCAGTGAGGCATGATGCACTCGGAGCGTGAGAGTAGACCTGAGTGGCTTCCTTTCCGATGGCAGTTTTGCCTCTTGACGTCCTTTTGTGATGGAAAGGCATGTCCTTTTAATTCAGAGCAGAGTGCAATGACCGAGCTTGAATATGTGCACGCGTGGTCGTTAGTGGCACCGGCAGCTCGTCATTTTCTCCTCCAGTGCTTCAACTTCCATTGCTCATCGCTGACTCCATTCAACTCTGGGGCGGGAGTCCAAGCTGCCACTGCATAGTTCAAATACCTGACCTGTGCACACCCATGATGAGTGAGCCACTGAGTTCGGGGTGGGTGGCCGCTGGTACTGGAGTCAATGAGCTGTGCCTGTTGTGCACCTTCAGGTGATGAGAAGCTTCTCGGTGCTTGGTTCAAAACTCCCTAATGACACGCTTTCATTTTCAATTACACGGGCGCTGACTGGCTTAGATGTCCAAATCGTTGTCAACGTGGTGGCTTTACCATGACGTCATCTTGAACACATCTTAGCCTTGCTTCAAATCTGCCTCCACTGGCAGAATTTAAAACAAGAAAAACAGAATCTGTCAGGAAAGAATGTTGAAGTAATGCAACTCGACTGTTTAAGATCTGTGTAGGTTAAGGAGGAGCCACGTTAGTCCGGGTCGTTAGTGTAATTTCCAGAGATTTTTCACCTCATGCATGAAAAAAGCTAAAGCTAATGAATATTGGAGGTATTGTTGCAACATTTTGTAACATTGGTCAGTCCGAGATAAGTAATACAGTGGACCTTCGGAACAAAGACGTTTGTATCATCTTGCACAATCATAAATTTGCAAAAACTCCCACTGTCGCACTGTGAGACTTGTTGCTTTTGCCAGCTTGTCTTCTGTGTCTAGTGCTTTTCAACAAGAAGCAGACAGGACACTTACGCTCATTTCTATGCTTCAATAAAACGGCCAATGATAGCAGCCGGTTGTTATTAGTGATTGGTTAATTAGTTGCCAAATTTGTCTGGAAGACTGGTAGCCTGCTTCAAAATAAAATACGTGCTGATGGATGCCTTCACGCCAAACTCTCCCCTGGGGTAAAAAAAAAAAAAATTGAATAGACACCAATAACTGCTGTACGGTTATCATGACATCAACAACATATCAAATGATTGAGACTCCCAACTCTACAGAGCTAGTTAATGGTGCAGCTGTGCTGTCAAGATGGTGCTCTGGTAAAGAGGATACTATTTAAAGAATGTACTTGGGAGCGGTGTTTCTTTTTTTAGAGTTTCAAAACCGCTAAAACAGAAAAGTAAAAATGGAACAGATGATTTTAATAGATCTTTTTTTTAAAATAACGCACAGTCACAAAGAGCATCATTTGTACAAATGAGGAATCGAAGTTGCTGAGGGGCTCTGCAAACAGTTAGACCGCATATTTAACATCTATAAATAAGCTGTATTGAATGTCCAGCAGCGCTTTGAAAGTCAATCACAATTCATTCTGTGATACACATCAACCTCTAATTTGGTCGGCTATCCAAATAGCCTTTCATATGCCACGCACACAGAGGGATGTGAGGCCTGAAAAGGAAGTTGTTTAATAGTAAGATAGTAAGATCAGAAGTGCAGCGTGTGCGTGACTGTAGTGTTGTATTTGAACAACGCTCATTTAATTATTTTTTTTTGGAATTTTTTTTTTTTTTTTTGCATAATCCCTCTTCATAGTGCTGTTGATTTGCATTGAAATGCAGCCAAGAATTGAATGACAATGCTCAGTTCTTTATTTTTTATTTTAATCCATCATCCAAGATGACTTGCACGTGTTCACAGGTTGGACGTTGATGGCAAAGAGTGGCATTTACCTGCGTAGCTCTGTTAATATTTAGCTGCTGTTTTTCTAGTGAACTAGTAGTGAGCGAACTTCCTTCCTTTTCTTTCCCTTTCACCTGCTCTGCTTTTAATATGTCGCCATGCCGGGTTAAAGTCTATAAAAGCTCATCGATGACAACACAAAAGGCTGTGTTGGGTGATGCTCTGTTGGCCATTTGCAAAAATATCCAATAAGTTCTTGATTTCACTTTCGCTGATTGATGATTGTACCATCCAATTCAAAATCTGTCCATTTTCTCGAGCCCATATACCGTTCAGGGTCACGGAGTAACCGGGTTCAGACCCTGCTGACTTTGCATAAAAGGTGGACTACACTCTGGCCTGATCGCCAAATCAATCACAGGGCACATGTAGAGCCAGACAACCATTCACACTTACTATTCACACCATCACTGAGTGGGAACAGAACCCATGCTACCTGCAACAAAGTTTCACGAGTGAACCACTACACATCAGTGGCCCATTTAAAAATATTTCCAAATACAAATCATCATTAAAAAAAAAAAAAGAAATTAATTTCCAAAATAAATGAAAAGTGACAATCAATTTCTGGAGTATATATGATGCCAGTCCCGAGACAAGCTAGTCTGTCCAGGGCTGTAAGAATGTCTGAGTGTGATGATGGAGGACGGCGCTTTGGCCTGTTGGAGAATGTGCTGTCCACAGGACACGCACGCTCAGAGTTGATTATTCGTTCTCTTGAAATTATATGACAGAACAATACTGCAGTCCCTTCCGAAAAGTATTGGAACGGCAAGGACATTTGCTTTCTTTTTGTTGTATTCTGAAAGCATTTGGTTTCAGATCAAAAGATGAAAAAGCAAATACCATGAAATAAAAGCTGGAATTCGGAACCTTTGTCGATAGTCATCTTTTGATCCGAAACCCGGATGTCTTCAGGATACAACAAAAACATGGGGAAATCACCATGCCATTCCAATACTTTTGGAGGGGACTGTATATGTTCTTTGGCTACTCCAACTTCCTCCCGCATTCCAAAAATATGCTTGACACATTCATTCAAGACTCTGTCAGTTGTGGATGAATGCTCATGTGAAATGACATGCAGCGTATACCGGTGCTCAATAACAATTGTTTATTGTCTGTCATCTGTTCTTTTTTATGCAGAGGAAGCCGATTATACAACCTTTGGTACCGATACGCTGACGAGAAAGAAAAACACGGTTCTTTCGGCAGTTCTTCTCCGACCCGATGCCAACAGGAAAAAGCCGCCCGTTATCATCAGCCTCCCGAGGGACTTCCGTCCCGTTTCGTCTATCATCGACGTGGACATCCTGCCCGAAACGCACAGACGCGTCCGCCTGTACAAGCACGGCCAGGAAAAGCCTCTGGGCTTCTACATCCGTGATGGCTCCAGCGTGCGGGTAACGCCGCAGGGCTTGGAGAAGGTCCCTGCCATTTTTATCTCTCGGATGGTTCCCGGCGGCCTCGCGGAAAGCACCGGTCTTCTCGCAGTGAATGACGAGGTTCTGGAGGTGAACGGCATCGAGGTGGCTGGCAAATCTCTGGACCAAGTGACTGATATGATGATCGCAAACAGTCACAACCTCATCATCACAGTCAAGCCGGCCAACCAGCGTAACAACGTCGTCCGCGGCGGGGGCACGGCGTCCGGGAGCTCGGGGCGGTCCTCGGACAGCGGAGCCAGCTACTACGGCTACTCTTTGTCGGCCGGGCTCGGCGCCACCTCCTCTGCCCCCTCGCACATCATCCAGAATTTCCCCGTCGGCGAGCTCGAGAGCGACGAAGACGACGAGGACCTCGTAATCGAGGCAGGGGGCGACGCCGATCCCATCAGCCGCACGCCGTCCAATTACAGCATGCCCCCGCTGCCTCGCTACGAGCCGCACCTGAACCTGCGAGCGTCCGCTTCGCCGCCACCCCTCGCCATCAACGGTGCCGTGCTAGCCCGCGGGAGCAGCGGCTCACTGAGCAAGGCCGGGTACTCCACACCGTCACCGGACAGAGCCACGAGGAGGCGGAGTCTCGAAGAAGACGGAACTGTAATAACACTGTAGAACTGCCATGCATGCACTACACTTGAGTACTTCCACACACTCTGTACGTTTACGCCGTGTTAGCAAAATATTTTTTTTTTATCTGGATGAAACATAAACATAAGTCCAGCTGTAGAAACAAAAACCCACTTCAACAGACTTCCTTGACACCAATTCCTAATTAGACAAGGCCTTGGCGGCATTTGATGGCATTTCAGAAAAAGCACGAAAAATACCGGTGGGTTCAGGAGCATGTACACAAGCAAATCAGACCAGGCCCAAGACGATGTGTACATGCTTTGAGTGGGAGGCAGACAAGTAGCTGGTCGACCAGAAACGACATTTGGCTTCATGCATCCCTCTTACCAAAAGAGATAACAAACATGTGATTTGTACTACAAGTCAAGTTTACAGCATGTGTACTGAGCATACAGATTTGCAACACTATCCAAGTCACTATTCTCCAGCAAGCTTGTTTTATTTTGCAACGTATTCGATCAATCAGAAAGAGACTCTAACCAAGAGGTGTACAAGAGGCATAGCGCCACCAATGGCAGTAGCCAATAAATTGCTTCTGTACAAGGACAACTCAAGTAGTTCACTTCACAGATGTAGCGGTAGCTGGAACAAACTGGATGTAAACTGAGCGACACTTTGAGAGGGAGTCACGGACCAGCCATTGACGCCAATAACTTTGACGGAGAAGCGCAATGACATGTAAATATTGAATCTGGACACAAAGCCTATTGAAATGTTTGTACATTTACATGTAAAACACCACACTTCAGACTGTAGTGCCCACGCGTGTGCCATTGTGGCACCATGGAGGCTGCGGGCAACCCCCCCCCCCACACACACACACACACACACACACACACTAAAGGACTAAAGGTGTCACTTCACAGAAAAACCTCCCCCCAAAACCAGGTACTGCACCTCCTTCCAAGCTACAAGCCTCCTGAAGCACTTATCTTGTTTTTTGTTTTTGTTTTTTCAAACTTCCTCTAGAGAGCAGCGGTGATCCCTCATGCCCACGCGTCTTATGAATCGATGAGTGTTTCCCCAGCCACAAGCCTGTGGACACCAACAAGGCATTTATTTTATTATTTATTTTTTATGTTGTTTTTAGCAAGACAATCATCCGCAAGAATATTGCAGCAAATTCACTGACCGAGGCTGCCTTCTGCAAAAATAATAATAATAATAATAATAGTAACAATAAGAAAAATGATGATAATGTTTTTATTCAAAGACAAAACAAATTTGGACCTTTCAGCCTCAGATTTTTTTTTAGGTATGTCAATTGATTATAGTCATTTAAGACAGCTGTTGGCCTGGTCAAACCTCAAGGAGTCGTATTATGCATTTAATTAAGTGAATTTAATTTGTCTGTGGCATGTTTTCATCCAAAACCCCATGGATCGAGAATTGAACATGTATTTTTCAATTCAAGTGTCAATGAGTGTCGCGGTGTGCCCCGTGACATCGCCAGACGTACGACTGTTTGTAGACAAGCAATTAAAGTCAGTCTTCCATAATATGTCCCCTTTTAAGGTTGCAAATGCGAGGCGACCCCTGGCTTCAACGATTCCAGGGTGACAGATCATTTTTAATGTCATCAGTCACTGTCATACAAGCGTAAAAATAGTGGCCTTTTCAGATTTTACTGTTTGCCGTCATTGGTCCACTTGTGGACCTTTTGTATATTTGGGATAATGTTTGCAACTGTTGCTGCATATGCCACGACAACAATGACCCACCCACCCTCTATTGCATCACGTGTGCAAAATATCAAATAACATAAAGCCCCCCCCCAGTTGATCCCGCCCCACATAGTTCGTCGACCTTGAATCTTTGTACAGTAAATGTGTCGGGTCATTTTCTAGCAAGGCCACAGTTGACACAGCATTCCATAATGGTTATTTGGACCCGAGTTGAAACATTTGAGAGCACCACTGTAACACGTAACCTTGTCTTTTAGAGGCTGTTTTGACCGCAGCTAAAAAGTCAAATTGAAATTGTCGTATTTTAAAAAGGCAAGACGGTTTTACGGTGTTTTGCACGGCTTTACACTGTATCCTTGACAAATGCTTTGGTCAACAGCAAATTTTAATCAGAGGTGGCTTGATGTGTTCTTCAATGTCTTTCGACGCTGATGTCAAAAATGTCCACTTTTTTCTGAGCATCAGTGTGAGATATTTTCTTTTTTTTTGTTTGTTTTAAAGTTTGACCAATTAAGGCCTGTAAATCACTGAGTGGCAAAAGTTGGCAAGTATGTGCGCATGCAGCAATATTTTTTATTTTATTTTTTTGGTGAGGGTTCGTTCAATGCTGCAAAGAGGTCCAAAAACTTTCCCAAATTGTTTTATGGTTGCCAACTGTTTTTCTTGTAGTCATCAAATTTTGAACATGTTCAAAATTTCTTCGCAACAAGAAAAACCATCAATTTGCGTCCATTTGCGACCTTAAAGAAACCCTGACGAAAAAACATTAGTGAGTTGCGCACACACTTGCACACTTGATTTTACCATGCCTTGTAACTTATAGCTATGACGTTTCAGAAAAAAATCCACGTTTCTGAACCTAATCCTTGATTCCTAACTATTACTAAATATATTTCTACATGATACAATTATTATAAAAAAATGTGCTTGAGGGAGAAAAAATTTGAAATCAGTTAAGTTTCTCAAAGTCTGCTTGCATCTCTGATTTTTTTTTTTTTTAAATTGTAATTTGTTGACCACTGATGTCATTTTGTGTGCAATTCAAGAGCCTCCACAGCTGAGATGTAACGAGAGAAATTTTTGTCTTTAGTTTTGTTTTTACTCACGGCAGCATGGTTGACCAGTGCTTAGTACGTTTTGCCTCACAGTCGAGTGTTTCTGGGTTCAAATCTGTGCTGGGGCCTTCTTGTGTGGAGTTGTCAAGTTGTTCCCGTGCCCGTTTGGGTTTTCTCGAGCTTCCTCCCCCACACCTGCACGTTAGGTTGATTGAAGACTCTCAATAAGTGTTGCCCAACCTTTATTGAGCCAAGGCACGTATTTTACTTTTAAGCATCTCAAGGCTCCCCACCAAACAAAAGCAACCGAAAAAGTGGATCGCGGGCTCATTATGCACCTTCAGCCATCTTGTGGAAGAGCATTTAACTGTTCTGCCTGTCACTATATGTTGTTAGCATTGATAGGTGAACAAAGACACAATATTTGGATAGAATAATTTTCGGAGCAATTAAGTTGGATGGAGAATATCCTGCGGCACATCTCTCACAATGCAACAAATTATAAGTGTGAATATAAGTGCATTTATATGTTCCCTTAAATTGACTGACGAACATTTCCAGGATATTGTCCCAAAGTTGGCTGGGATAGACAGACACAAAGTCACCTGTGATCCCAATGAGAAAAAGCTCAAAAGAAATGTTTATCCTGCTTACACACATGCACACAGGCGTCACTTTTGCATCACACTTCTTTCTTATGATTGCAGTCTCATGAACCTGTTAAGACTGTGATACTGTTAGACTGGAAACACTTTTAATGTTCTGCCTTGTGTGGCACTGGCTACCGGCGATGGTATCTGTCATTCCAGGAGTAATATAACAAAATCATTTTTAAATTATTGTATTTAACTGCTCCACAGGACACTGGGATTGTAACCACAGAGACACTGTTATTTATTCTGTAATCATGTCTATTTCTGGAATATTTTCATTCTTTGTACTCTTTATGATTTTTTCCCCTTTTTTTTGACCAATACATTTTGTGTGGGTACTTTCTTGATGTTTTTGTTTGAGAAAATCTCATGGTAGATGTATTTGACCACTGGAGAGGATTTCTAGTAGCTGACTGTTGTTATCGATTTTTTTTTTTTTTTTTTTTTTTTTGCGAGGGGATGTGGACACAATTTTTTTTTCATACTGTGAATTTTCATTTAAAAAAAACATTTTTGATATTTGAGTCTTTTCTCTTTCTCCTTTTTTAAGTGATTGAGCTATGGCGTTTGCTTGCCAGATAAATGCTATGTTATATGTAGATTTGTAATGAAGATTGTCAGTATTTTCATATCGATGCTTTAAATAATGTACATTTTTATCACGTTGTGACTACATTGTAAGACTCGACTGGAGCTGTACGAATAAATAGATGTACGCCTGTAGTTGTTGATTTAAGGAGCTTGATGAAAAATAATAAAGAGTAATGAGTAGTAGCTGTGGTCTACCTGTCTTTTGCAATCATTTTGCTGAGCGACAAACTTCCCAGTCGTGGATGTTCAATTTCAATTTTGGCATTCTGGCGCCATCCGGTGGACATTTTAATTTCCTGTTCAGAACTGGCAGGAGCTTTCTCAAGCTATCCCGTTTCAATGGATGTCAGTTACATGCTGGTTTTCGCTATTCAGGGGCCGGTCCAATCACTATCCAAACTTGACCCAAAGTTGACAGCCCAACATTATTATAACGTTATAAAGAGCTAATTCTGGTCACAAGATTGAAATGGTACTGTAAATAGATCTGCAGTGATAGCACTGCTGACACCTTTTTGACATGCTTCGGCTGCAAAAAGTTTCTTTTGCTCTGGAACTTTGATGTGGTTGGTTATTGTGTTAAAATTAAGTAAAAGCTCATTTTAATCATATTTTTTATAGGGATGACTCAGTGTTTTACACAGTAAAATACACCAACACAAATAAAGAGCTTAACGTTGTATAGTACGGTATATAGTTTAATAACAAACTTTTTTTTTCAAGCAAGTGGAATGTCTGGCTAATCAAATGTCTGAACGCGGCACGTTATTACGTCGTTGGTGTCGCATCATGAGCGTCCCAGAATGCCGTCACCTGGAGGATCTTTCGCAATAAATATTGAACAAGAAATTTTTAGTAATATAAAATTATTGTAATCGTACACGGATAAAATATTAATTCCAAAAACTAAATGACACAAGTATTCGTCACCCAGCAAGAAAGTCCGACGACACGGATATGACGTCTGTGTCGTCGACAATGCGGACATGACGCAATTTCCAGTCTCGATGGGTATCACGTGACGTGACAGGTAGCATTTCAGCAGTTATGGCGGCGCTGGGTTGACGAGTAGGAAAAAAAAATCGCAGCTAGGAAAAGCCTTCGTTAGCTTCCCTTGTCACCTGCTTTCCCGCAGGGGCATGGCCAACATGACGGCCTGATACAATATTGGTACCAAGACACCCAGCAATGCAGCAGCACCATCAACAACAACAACAGCAGCAGCAGCATAAGGCAGAGAATAGTAAAACCAAGAGTATGTTTCTGTCTCGGGCGCTGGAGAAGATCCTCTCGGATCGAGAGGTGAAGAGGAGTCAACACAGCCAGCTGCGCAAAGCCTGTCAGGTGGCGCTGGGTGAGCGAGCGAGCCAACCGCTTCTATTCTGACTTGTTCATTCTTGCTTTTGAATTAGTGATCAATTTCCCCCCCTCTTACCACTTTAGCTATCATTGGTAGGTGAGTGGCCCTGTCTGTTGTGCTAACTCGTCAAAGTGTCATTGATGTGTCGTCGCCTGTTTATAGTGACTTCGTCAAAGGAACGGCCTTTTGACTCTCTACTTTCCGCTGTCACCGTGGGCATTTGCACCCCTGCGTCGCTGTGGTTAGTCGGCTAGGCTAGGCTAGGCTTGCTAAAGAGACCAATCACTGTGTTGTACGTAGCACTGTCACCCAACTGGACATCCGTCACAAACTAACACGAGGATGACATTAAACCTTTCCGCTTCCTCAAATCACCATACGGTTTGATTGTGTTTTTTTAAATAAAACTACCACGATGTTGTAAAATGTGTTGATATAAAACAAAATAAAAATAAAAAGACATGATAAAGAAGTAAAACAGTTTATCTACACTGTAATTAAATCCACACCCATTCCTGTATTCATGTGTGCATTTGAGGGCTGCAAGGATAATCAAATCACTAAAATAGGGATGCAACACTCGATTATTTTAAGATTACGATGGTCAAAATTTTTTTCAAATTTTTTAAAATTAGAGCTGTAAGTAAACCGCTAGATTCCATTGCACCGAATCCAGAATCTACCCTTGTTGTTCTCTACCGCATCTGCTTTTCATAATAATAATAATAAGATTAAGAATAATAACAATAATGTAATATGTAATATTAGTAACAATTATGAATTAAACGGTAAGTTCAGCAACAGGTGAATTTTTTTCAGAAACATCATTGCTATAAATTACAACACATGGTAAAATACGTATTGCGCAAGCTTTTATAGGTCAATATTAAACAAAAACGAAATTATCACAAAAAACTGATGTGCTAAGAAAAAAAATCTATACAGTATTTTTAAATCAGTTTAGCGACATATGAATTGAATTTAGTGTTGGCCAGTGTTATTTAATTAATCGAACTCACAGAATAAAATTAATTAATTTCCATCACTGATTTCAAATTGACAGTGCAGAAAATACACAAACATAAATTGATTATGATTCAGTTACTGGCCTGTAACATCTCAGTAAGTCTGCCAAAATGTTGATCATTCGTTCCACAATAAAAGCAGCATATTTACAGATGTCTTAAATTCGATTCCGCATGAATACAATTAGTCTGCTTTCATGAAGGGCGACAGAAATTGGAGAACATTTACTGCTGAAAGGCTGAAAGTACCTGACAGTATCTTGTCGGTGTGTGCTTTCATCTTCGAAATACACTGTCGTCTATGCATTGGTACAAACACTTGTTGTAAATCTAAACTACAGCGAAAGCATCGACCATTAAATGTGCTTCATTAGATCAGTGTCCGTTTAACAAGCTAAATAATTGATGATGGCTGCCATTTGTAATGTGAAGGTTGTGCTCATTTCGACCAATGCGGGGGAAGAGTCAGCTTTGAACAACTTTAACAGTCTGTGGCATTTAATATTTGAACTACTCAAGTATTGTTGTTTACTTTGTGTCGTCACGAGCCACTGCTGACGGATGTCGAGAGAGTTTTATGGGCAATTGAGGCATCCCCGCATTCAGGTTGTTTGAGGTCAATGTCGACACACCCATATCAAATATACCCTGCCTTCCATAAGTGTTGGCACCCTTGTTAAGATGCTCTTTAACTTTGACGAAATTCAGTTTTTTTTTTCGACATAATATATATATTATTCAGCAGGGGAAAAAAATCCCTTATTAATAAATCATTATTTTACATCATGTGTGCCACAATTACTAACGCCGCTGATGTTAATGCTTTGGATAACCCATTTTTGTCAGCAAAACACCACCTAATGGTCTGCGATAATGTTTCACAAGATGGGAGCATACAGAAAGAAGGATCTTTGACCATTCCTCTTGGCACAATCTGAATCATTCAGTGACCTGCATGCTCTCCTCTGCACTCTTTGGACCACTCCACATTTTTTTTTCATGGAGTTGAGGTCTGGGCACTAGGGTGGCCATGGGCGGAGCTTGATTGTGTGTCTTGTGAACCATGACTATAATTTCAACGATGAGACTGTTTCCGGGGGGGGGAAAAAAAGTTTTTTTTCACAAATCTTAATCGCGGTGCCAATAATTGTGGAGGACGCTGCAGTTGCATAGTACTTACTATTGTATTTTTTCAAATGATGGCCATCACCTGAACAAATAAATGCCACATAGGCGGCTCTCAATCAGCCCCAGGATGACCCATGGCAGCATGTGTTGCTGGATGCATTCTCACCTTATCTACTTGAGCATGGTCGACATGGCAACTAAAGCCTTTGGACTAATTCAATTCCACGTCAACGACAAACTTCCTATGTTGAAAACGTGATCAAGCCTGTACATTTACGGAATCTGCCATTAGTATTATAATCAAAACCATATCATTGTGTTGCTCGTTAGAAATGAACCAATTCTGTCTGAATTTTTTTTTCATTTCTCTTTTTAGATGAAATCAAGGCAGAGCTTGAGAAACAAAAGTAAGTGTACTCAAGCAACTGGGTGTCATTTACACTTGAATGTACATATTTGTAACGAGATGAGTTAAAACTAAAAATACATATGATCCCAAATTAATAGCATTTTAAACACTCACATACATCTTTAAACATCGCTGTACAGCAGGGGTGTCAAACTCATTTTTGTTATGGGCCACATTGTAGTTACGGTTTCCCTTGGGGGGCCGATATGAATTTTGGGAAACTAAATGTTTAACCACCTCCCCATATTACATAAACAGCGCACAAGTTGATGGATAACTAGTTTAAAATCAGAAGTCAAGAATAATGACTGTTATTGTGGATTACATATGACAGTTTGAAATTTTGGTTCAGACTTTAGCAAAGCATCATGGAATTTGACATGCTTGATTTGCTTTCGCGGGCCACATAAAATGATGTGGCGGGCCAGTTCTGGCCCCCGGGCCTTGACTTTGACACCTGTGCTGTACAGTAACCACTGCACAATTAAGCATGCAGATACACAATGTATCGTACTTGGGCGCACACTTTGACAATTCCGATGTTGATGATGATGATTAAAAATATAAAATACTGTAGTGGTGCAGTCTGGTGTAAAACAACCAACATTTGACTGGACAGCAACGCACACGAGTTACATTGATGTTGCCGATGCTCCCTGTGCTGATGGCTAAACTCTGCTTCACTGTATTATTTCTGGCCGTTTTGACACCCACTTACTTGTCACACCTCCACCCCCAACTCCCCTTCACAGGGATGGCACAGTGGTCCCACCCAGAGCCAACTACATCGAAGCTGACCAATATGTGCTGCCATTTGAGTTGGCTTGTCAGTCCAAGTCCCCCCGTATAGTTAGCACCTCTTTGGACTGTCTGCAGGTTAACACACACACACACACACGCGCGCACACGCGCGCACACGCGCGCCACCCGGATGTACAGTTCACAAAGAATTAGAGATGTTTAAGTCACTGTCCTCCTTTAAAGGTTATAGTGCATTTTATATCTATCTTGAAATTTAATCCGAAATCTGAATGTACTGTACCTAACTTGTGAGTAGTGTACGTCATGACTCTTTTGAGGGCCTCAGCGGACATCTTGACCCATCTGTTTTACTTTAGCATTATGGGTTTTGTTGAAAAAGAAAAACACTTGCTGAAACGAAGTTTAGGTTTAATACATTTGTTTAAAATTGTATACTATTTGGTAAATTTGAATTTCAAGGACAACTCTCTGTGTCGATTGAGGTAGCTCACACAACATCGAGCTGGAAACTGCGCATGTGAACATACTGATTTGATCTGATATTTAAGAATATGCTTTTTGGGGTCTTCATGGCAGAAACTAATAGCGTATGGCCACATCACGGGCAATGCGCCGGACAGCAGAACTCCGGGCAAGCGCTTGATTGACCGCTTGGTGGAGACCATCTGCAACTGCTTCCAGGGCCCGCAGACTGACGAGGGAGTCCAGCTACAGATCATTAAGGTATGTTGAGCCTCATTTTCACCAGGCAGTGCACTTTACTGAAGTCTGCTGTGATGCATCATTTTTGTCAGCAGTTTCCAAAACCAAAAATTGCGAAGTCCACTTGGCAACAGTCTCATTTAAAGGGACTGTGAGTAAAAATGTGTTGAATTTTCAATGTTCAGTATTTCAAATTTTTTAACCCTTTCAGGGATCGCGGTTACTACAGTGGACAGCTGATCATGTTATCAGGTTACAGGTTATCATTATTGGTGCATGAAAGGGTTAATGTAATTGTAAGTAAAATAACCACTAATTATATGACATAGGGCACCCCTGACCCCACAGCAGGCGTCCATGTTTCACCGCCATCTTTCTGGTATGGATAAAATAAGAAGACCAACTTGATGGCACTAAATTCTACACACTGTACCTTTAAAAGGATGTGGGGGGGGGGGATTCTTGCTGCAGTTGTACTCACATTGAAGGGGCCTGTTCAAACAGACTGAGGTTTGACAGATTTAAATTTGGGGGAAATCCTGTCAACTCGAGCCTGATCACCTCATTTCAGCAGTTGGGAATTGGGGTAAAAAGATTGTTTTTTTTTTTTTAAATAAAATGTTATAAAAAGCAAATGTGAAGTGTGCATCAGGTATCAGTGTGATATTTTCTGGACTGTGGAAATATTTTAATGTGGAAAACGGAGACAGTGCAATGGCATCAGCTTGTGAGCGTCACGAGCAATTCAGACAACTGCTGAGCTCTGTTTGTTACCTGAGCCCTGAGCAACTGTGATGTCATTTTCAGTAGACAGCAAATACCAAACAGGTGCATTTTGCTGCTTTTCTCATACTTCTCATTCATATTCCGCAAACGTGGTGATAATCAGAATAAACTGTATCAATTAGTGGGGCCACATAAAACATAGCGTAAAGAAAATGTTTTGACTTGACTTCCCCTTTAATATATTGCCAAGGCATCGGATCAGGATTGGGCAGATCCTCAAAATCAGGTGACTCGGTGCCCAAAAAAGTTATTGTTTTCCCTCGCGTTTTCTCTTCATGTGACCATAATAGATCTCTGCATTTAGTTTTCGACTCCAATGTTCTGAAATTGTAGTTGAATGAAGAAACACCCTCAACCTCTATTTGGAGAAATACGATACTGGTACGCTCGACCCATCTCTGCAGCGTGCTGAAGCTGTGTTTGAGGATATTGTGTACACACTATCAGGTTAGACGGGACCAAAGTACTGCATCTCCTGTTCTGACAATCACATTGCATGTGAATAAATAGTTATTGTCAACATCTTGCTCGTCACCCCAGTTTGATTTTGAAACTAAATCCAAGACACCGCTAAAAACTGAATCGCCATGAATTGGCCAACAAATGTACATTTACGGAGAGGGAAGGGAATGTGAGTGTGTTCATGGGTTTCAATTTGGGATTCACTGATATCGGTGTGTCCCAGTACTCACTCCTGAGAACGGTATCCTCACAATTTTCAAGACTTCTTTTGGACAGTCCAGTTTCTCTTCTAAAGGATTCAAATTCTAGAATTTGATTCGCAACGAGTTGTGGGAGACTGATGCTACCATATTTGGCTGGGACCTAAGACAAAGTGGCTCACATTTACCAGAGCTGCTTGCATGAACACGTAGATGCTTAATATTTTTTAACTACTTTCCAGGCCCTTCTGACGGCCGTAACCTCCCCACACATTGAGATCCACGAGGGCACAATCCTCCTCACTGTCAGGACCTGCTACAACATCTACCTGGCCAGCCGCAACCTCATCAACCAGACCACCGCCAAGGCCACACTCACTCAGATGCTCAATGTCATCTTCACACGGATGGAGAACCAAGCTGTCAGTCCACTTTACAACTTGCATGCCCTTGACAAATAAAATGAATTCATAGCCCAGCCCTAGTGACAACAAACCACATTACAAAGCTGCCGAGCTGAAAGATGGCAAGATGTCTGGTTTCTTCCGTGTTTAATCTTGGCTCACATTTTGTGCCTTACACCTCCAGGCTTTGGAGGCCCAGGAACAAGAGAAAGAGCGGCTTCGTCTGTCCCAAAATAACCCCTCTCCAGTCCCTTGTACCGGCTCACCTCGGCCCGACCGGACGCCCACCCCGGAGCCACGCAGCTCCCCGTCACCGGAAGCCAGTACTCTGAACGCCATCAGCTCAACACCACCACCTCCGCCTGACTTGGACCTGGATACACCAACCATGAATGGAGATTCAGAGAGAAGTAATGTTTTACACAATGTAGCCGTGTGATGATTTAATTTTTTATTTATTTTTTTATTATTATTTTTTTTTCCCCCTTGCAGATTCAGTTTTTGAAGATGAAGGCAATGAAGCACCTCCAGGCGAAGTAGTACAGGCAGATGGAGAGGCTCCAGTATCACAGACTGAAGAAGATGAAGGAGAACAGCCACCTCTCACCGGTCAGAACTTTTTGTTGTTGTTTTTTTTTTGTTCTAACTTGAATGTCTCTTGAGTCACAGATTTAAATGTACGTAGAGTATAGTTTCCGCGAATAAGCTGTCTAATATGTATGTCTTCTAATTAGAGCTGCCAAAATGAGTTTACTAATCATGACTACGGCAACAATCAAAATCATCAACAATTAATTTAATAATTGACGAGTTGTTTATTTATGTATTTATTTATTTACTGCACAGTTTGTCACTGACAGCCTCACACCGTGTCATTCCTACTGATCACTTATTTCAAAAAATCAGGTTTACCCAATTGAACTGTTTTAAGCCAGCAAAATCGCAACAGTAGTTCTGAAGTCACTTCATGTCATAGACCGAAATCTATGCGTTTGTCTAAAATCTCACATTTTCAATACACTATATTTATAGTTATATATTTATAGCAAATTGTAGTTGTATAAATATGCTAAAAAATGTAAATCTTCCTCCTAACCTTTCAGGATATCTATTTATTTGTTTATTGACACTGATTTCACTACTTGTACGTTAAAAAGGCGTGGTGCCCAAGAAGATTGAAACATGCTTTCAAATATTTTTGTGTTAATAGTTTTATAGTATTAGTGCAACTCTGAAAAGTGCATAGTTTTGGGTTGCATTTTAAAATGCACAAAACATTTACAGCTAAAAAAATAATAATTAAGGCCACAGTAACACCGATAATGCTCTTGACCTCTCCGCCTATTAGATGCACCTGGTGCTCAGCACGTCTCTGAGCAGACACAAGTAGCTCTCCCTAAAGCCGTCGCGGAGGCACCACAGATGAACGGCATCATCGAAGACCGCTCGTCTGTTTCTTCAGCGGACATGTTGGTGAGCCACATGACAGTGCAGTTGCGGAAGAATTGTTTGGTTCACTTTGTTTTGCTACACGAGCGCTTCTGTTGTACGCTATTGGAAACTTCATCCACTATAATATTAAATGAATAGCTCTCTCACAGTGTCGATTAAAACAGATTTATCTCTTGTATTGGATCTCATGAGATTGTGCCCTAATTAACATGCACATGCTTTCTTCATCTGCTCAGGATGCTGAGGCCCTGCAAGGACCCCACAGCGCCTCCCGTTTCTCTCATATCCTACAAAAGGACGCCTTCCTGGTGTTTCGCTCACTGTGTAAACTTTCAATGAAGCCCCTTGCAGAAGGACCTCCGGACCCAAAGTGCGTAAGAAGCACAGTTTCTTTACCTGCACGGTGTCTACTTGTGTTGACATCGCTCAAATTGCTCTTGACACTTTTCCGCCGGCAAAGGCAGGTGCTAAGAAGTACGTTGCATTATTATAATGCAACGTCTGCACATTACAACACTGCACCCTTTTGTTGCTGCTCTTATTCTGCTCTCCCATAAATTAATCTCCTTGGCTAAGAGGTAAATACAAGGCGTGCCTCATTCTCCATTGTTGATTAACCCACCTTGTTCCGACTGACACCTTCAAACGCGGAATGGTTTTTGCATATTCACACGAGACTATTTCGTGGAAACGTGTCTGATCAAAACCAAAGGTGATCTGCAACATTAACCAGATTGGAAGTTTCGCAAATTCATTATGCAATTATGGGATACTGAGTTTAGAGTTTTAAAAAATGTTCGATTTGAAAGTTCCAGCATTACAAATTTGCCAAAAAACAACAGCAAAACAGACTGTGTACATGTATGTGGTATGTTTACTGTGGTTGCATATAGTGTGCTGACACCAAGGGCTTCATCTCTCTTTAAAGTGCCTTGCCATCTCTGGTTACTGTAACTTTAACCTCAGGCAACCTGTTGTTAGGGCAAAGTAAACTGAGTCCAGAATCCCGTAGACATCGTGATGGTTAATTTTGAAATCCCACTTGGGTTAAACTGGAATGCTCCGCACACTAACCTCTTCGTTTGTTGGGATTGGGTTTTCCTTGAATCACATTCAAATATTGGATGTTAAGATGCCATCGTGGTTTCACAACCCCTGTCCTCAACATTTGGAGGATGCTTGGTGGTCTACAGTGTAGTTGCCTACGTTTCCAGTATTCACGTGTTTTCCAATTCTTATTTTGCACAGGTCGCACGAGTTGCGGTCCAAGATCGTGTCGCTGCAGCTGCTGCTCTCTGTGCTGCAGGGCGCAGGGCCGGTTTTCCGCACCCACGAGATGTTCGTCAACGCCATCAAGCAGTATCTTTGCGTGGCGCTCTCGAAAAACGGCGTCTCCTCCGTGCCTGAGGTGTTTGAGCTCTCGCTGGCCATCTTCCTCACGTTGCTCTCCCATTTCAAGGTCCACCTGAAAATGCAGATTGAGGTACGTGGCAGTGTGTGCGCGTGTGGGGTGGGGGGCGTCTTGCAAACTGGTGTTTTTTTGCCATATTTTTAAAACCCTTTCGAACATACTGTGCTTCAGGTGTTTTTTCGGGAAATTTTTCTCACCATCTTGGAGACGTCGACGAGCTCCTTTGAGCACAAGTGGATGGTCATTCAGACACTAACGCGCATTTGCGCAGGTATGTGTCTTAAGTAGGGGTGGGCAAAATAAGGCACGTGGGCCACTCCGTTCTGTAATGAGCATTTTTAGCATGAACATTATCAATTGAGATATTTTAAACCATCAAGTAACTCTTCCTTTAGCATCATCAAGGCAGTAACGCATACAAATAGACCATCCAACAATCCTCACAATTACACATTCTCTGCAGTATTAGTTGGCTGGCTACTTTATAACATCATCACTATCTGTGCCACACTAGTGCCACTGTCACCTTGTTGCCAAAAATGTATTTCCCCATTTGGTAATACGTGTTTTTCCTCTCCAGATGCCCAGTGCGTGGTTGACATCTACGTGAACTACGACTGTGACCTCAATGCCTCCAATATCTTTGAGCGCCTCGTCAACGACCTCTCCAAAATAGCTATGGGCAGGAGTGGCCAGGAGCTGGGCATGACCCCTCTGCAGGTACATACTTGTGGTTGCAACCCGAAATAATGAAAACATTTCATTTTTTTTAATTTGTTGTAAAGTATCATGAATATTTATATAAGATAACATATTGGTGAACTGGAAGTTCTATATTTCTCTGGGGATGTTTTAATTACTCAAGCGCAGAGAGGAGCAGGCAATGTTTGAAAAAGGCAAGGGCTTTATTTGTACAAATCAGTTTTTACCATAATATGAAATCTGACTTTGTTTTTGTCTTCATTCAAGTAACGACGACAATATAATATACATCCGTGCATTTTCTATGCCGCCTGTCCTCATTTGGCTTGCGGATGAGCTGGAGGCTGTCACAGATGACTTTAAGAGAGAGGCGCAGTACTGTATACACTGGACAATCAATGAGCACATAGACAACCCATCTCTGATTAAAATTTGCTGTTGACCAGTGTTATTTTGGGTATAGTGTTTTATTAGAGTGGAGTCCGCTGTGTGCAAAAATGTGCATGAAGTTTATGAAATATGAAATATTAGGAGTAACCGAGTAGAGTCCTGTTTTGCTCTTAACAGTGTATTGCTTCTGTGGTTTTAACAGGAGCTCAGCCTGCGTAAAAAGGGCCTGGAGTGTCTGGTGTCCATCCTCAAATGTATGGTTGAGTGGAGTAAGGACATGTATGTCAACCCAAACCTTCAGGCCAACCTCGGTAAGTGGGTTGGGGTCTTTCTCCTTCTCCTCATTCAATCTACAACCCATACCGGATTTTGCAAACATCCGCCCTGTGTGTCTTTTGTTTTGAAGGCCAGGATCCTCCATCTGAGAGTGAGACGTCAGAGTTGAAGCTTCCAGATCAGCTGGCAGGACGTCGAGACAGCGTCAGCTCCTTGGACTCCACGGTCTCGGCCGGTGTATCGCTGTCTCAGCCGGACCACCCGGAACAGTACGAAGTCATCAAACAGCAGAAGGACATCATCGAGCACGGCATTGAACTGTGAGCCCTTTGAGAGATACATTTGATGTTCAGAAAATGTGAGAGTAGATTGATCGTCTTTGTTTTCCCCCAGCTTTAACAAAAAGCCAAAACGCGGTATCCAATATCTGCAAGAACAACGTATGTTGGGTTCCACAGCGGAGAACATTGCACAATTCCTTCACCAGGAGGACAGATTGGACACAGTAAGAGAGCTGTGAACTTCACATATAAATTGCATTTAAGTACAGTCACGTTGCTAACTACCGTGTGTCTGCATGTACAGACCCAGGTGGGCGAGTTCCTGGGTGAGAACATAAAGTTGAATAAAGAGGTGATGTACTGTTACGTTGACCAGCTGGACTTCTGTGGGCGGGACTTTGTCTCGGCCCTCAGAGCCTTTTTGGAAGGATTCAGACTGCCAGGGGAAGCCCAGAAGATTGACAGGCTGATGGAGAAATTTGCTGCCAGATACCTTGAGTGTAACCAGGGGTGAGTCCACTACAATACTGATGAGAATAATGTTATGAGTATGTCACTAATACCGTCATTATGTACCTTACTCGTGTTGTGCTTTTTTTTTTTCGCCAGACAAACTTTATTTGCCAGTGCAGACACAGCTTATGTGCTGGCCTACTCCATCATTATGCTCACCACAGACCTGCATAGTCCTCAGGTAATAATGACAGTCATTAGATTCATGACAGTATGTACCTCTTGTGTTGTCCGCATAGTGTGCTGTTAAAATGAATGCTACAGTTAGGTCAAACAGTCAAGTGTAAAGTAACATAGAAGCATGATCCATTTATTAAAATGGCTTTTTTACTATGGTGCACTGTTCATTAAGAGGGAAAGATTCCATTATCAGGGCAATGAAAACATTTAAAACTAGAATGTCTCTCAGTAGAGCGCAGACCCTCACCAAGGCCACATAATCCAAATTTCCATCATCACTGGAATTTTACACCGTCGTAGATACCCATCTCCAGCTCATGGTTGAATTTTGTCAATTATGTTTCAGGTACTTCACTTCACTGAGAATGTAAGATGCAAAAAAAAAAAAAAAAGGCCTGTCTTTCATTGTTGTCGGGGAGTATTGGAAAACCAATGGAAACCACAATCTTGTTGGACTTAAAAAAAGCATCATTGACTTAATAAAACAAACTTCATTTTACTAAGACTATGCTCATGCAACAGCATCATGTAAACCTAAGTTCTTTGCGGAGAATGCTAATATCGCAATCAAAATATAGGAATAATTCCACAAGTACCCCGGTCTTGTACACAAGTGCCTTAAAACATCTTGTGCATTTTCTGTTCGTCCCCTTGCACTCTTTTTCAAACCATTTGGGGTCACTGTTGTTCTTGTAATTAGGTGAAGAACAAGATGACAAAGGAGCAGTACATCAAGATGAACCGCGGAATAAATGACAGTAAGGATCTGCCCGAAGAGTATTTATCCTCCATCTATGATGAGATTGCCGGCAAGAAGATAGCCATGAAGGAGAGCAAAGAGTTCTCAATCACACCCAAGTCCACCAAGCAGAGTGAGTATTATTTCTAGATCACTGGTGTCACATCTTTGCTTGTGACCCACCTTGGCAAAACCACTTTTCTCTCACTTGAGGTGTAGCCAGCGAGAAACAGCGTCGCCTGTTGTACAACATGGAGATGGAGCAGATGGCCAAGACTGCTAAAGCCCTGATGGAGGCAGTCAGCCATGCTCAGGCCCCCTTTTTTAGCGCTACACACCTGGAACACGTCCGGCCCATGTTCAAGGTCTGTGAAAACGGCATACTGTAGTCTTGCGTCCTCGCTAACCTGGATATAGAGCTCCAGATATGACGTGACTGTTCCCCGCGTGCATTTGTTAACGCAATGATCCTGGCAGCAGTGGCAAGCGAAGCATTTACAATGGAGAGCAGTGATAAAAGTTGTCAGTCAACCAAGTGCCATTCAAGTGAATTCCTATCTTACTCTGATGAAAAGGATGTTAGACACCGTATTTTCACAACCATATGGCGCACCATATTAGAAAGCATCGTGTCAGTTCCGAGTGCTATTTCTGTATTTAACACATACACAAGAGGCCGTTATTATTGGACACAGGCATGGTAAAACGTATGCTAGCTTAAAAAAATATGGTAGCATGCATGGACGCTAACGTGTGTTCTTAAAAAGGCAGCGGGAGCAAAACTGAGTTCGGTTGTACTTTTATTAAAGTGTTTAACAAAGTACTCACGTTATTTTATTTATTTTTTTATCAATCCCCATCCTCAAATCCATCAAAGTCTGAATCTTCTGTATTCGAAAAGAACATCCTTCATGGTCGATTTTCATGACAAAACTTTAAAAACTTCTCTGCTAAACTGTGTCGATACTCTTAAAAACATTGTTGAAACAGTAATACGGTTCCCTCACATCCTGAAAAACCTGGAAAATGATTGGCCAATTCTCTTGTGACGGAAAACCAAGGAAATGACCAAAAAAAAAAAAGTGATGATGCCAAACCTGTTCACACTGTGTGATTCATTTCAAATAAAACCATTATTTTTATCATTATCTCAAACACGATACAAGAGTATTGTAAATGTGAGTTAAACCCAACACTGCATATTTTTTACATGTACAAAATGCATGGTAAAACTACAGAGAAGAACGCTGCAATTTATGATGGAGCAGTGCAACGTGGTGTGGATGACGTGATAAATTGTCCGTCATAGTGTTGAAACCGAAAATATTTTTAAAAAAGGAAAGATCATGGTGGCTTTTTTGCGCAGTCCCGTACAGATTTGAAAATAGCTTGTGCGCAGTTCTGATGCTAATTGAAGTGATCCATTATTTCCAACTTCCAGCTGGCATGGACCCCTTTGCTGGCAGCATTCAGTGTGGGCCTTCAGGACTGCGATGACCCAGAAGTGGCTTCACTGTGTCTGGAAGGCATTCGATGTGCCATCAGAATCGCCTGCATCTTCAGCATGCAGGTAAAAATTGATCATGTAGTCCTTGATTTGAATTGGCAAGTGCCTTTTGTGTTTTTAATTGAGCCGTTTTCCACTTTGGTGGTAACCGATGTACTTGCCTGTGTGCAGCTGGAGCGAGATGCCTATGTCCAGGCCCTGGCCAGGTTCACCCTGCTGACAGCCAGTTCCAGCATCACTGAGATGAAGCAGAAAAACATTGACACCATCAAGACCCTGATCACTGTAGCACACACGGATGGAAACTACCTGGGCAACTCCTGGCACGAGGTCAGTCAGTCTGCGTACTTTGTGCCGACTACGCTTCATTTAATATCACAAATGTAATGCAAACATCCCTTTAATAGATCCTGAGGTGTATTAGTCAACTGGAACTAGCTCAGTTGATTGGCACTGGGGTGAAGACACGCTACATATCGGGGGTGGTTCGAGACAAAGAGGCCAGCATCAAGGGTTTACCCTCTGGCACGGAAGAATTCATGCCCCTTGGACTGGGTAGGTAACGCTGATTTACTATTACGTCGTCTTGTCTAGAGCTTATCAGTTTGCTAACACAATATTGGAAACCGTTTTTAGTAAGCTTAGTAAGGTATGGGCAATGTCAAATCATTGATACAGAGGGCTGGTTGAGCAATAAACCCATTTTAACGATTCATTTTAGTTATTGTATTTACTGAAGTACCTTGATTTATGAGTGCCCTAACTTTGGAATTTTTTCACTTATGAGCCACGTTCATTTTTTTTTTTTAACGCTCTGTTTTGAGAGCCAAAATTTTACAGATGTAACGTGTTGGTTTAATGACTTGGCTAGGTTTCAAGAATATTGCCCTGTTGTTGTTTTTTTTTTCTGGAATCAACGATTGCATGTGTTGTCCAGCTGCGATATTTGCTGTCCTTTAATCCCTGCTATTGACAAATGAACAAACAAAGCCGAGCTGGACAATGGAAAACGCCATGAAGTTTTCATGGTGGTATGTTCAATGCGTTGCAGGGAACTTGGTGGGAAATCAGGACAAGCGTCAGATGGCTCACCTCCAGGAGTCAGTGGGAGAGACCAGCTCTCAGAGTGTTGTCGTCGCTGTGGACAGGTGCAGCAGAACACTGAATTGATCACAAGTGTAGAGCTGCTAGTTCATTCCCCTTACACTTGCGCTCTTCTGTGGTATTTGCAGGATCTTCACAGGTTCGACCAGGCTGGATGGAAATGCGATTGGTGAGTGAGACCCCGCCCCCGTTTCCTTTGTTCAAACACTCGCACACAAGTTGCTCATCAGTTCTTTTGCTAATTCATCTTCCTGCAGTGGACTTTGTGAGGTGGCTGTGCGCCGTGTCTATGGATGAGCTGGCCTTAACACACCAGCCTCGGATGTTCAGCTTACAGAAGATCGTGGAGATCTCCTACTACAACATGAACCGCATCAGGCTGCAGTGGTCTCGAATCTGGCAGGTCATAGGGGACCATTTTAATAAGGTCAGCAGGTGCAGAGGAGGTAGAGCTTTATGTACTTCCTTCCTTCCTTCCTTTCTTCTTTCCTTTGCTTGCTTCCTCTCTTCCTTCCTTCCTCCCTTATGCCGCACTTTTCAAATATGCAACTCAAAGTGCTTTTCAGGAGTTAAAAAGGGCCTTCACATGCCCATTGTACATTACATACATTTGCAATAGGCCTTATGATAGGCTTTCATGCCTGTCCTCACCTCAAAAAAGGGTCTTCATACGTAAGCCATGAGCCTGTGATAGTCCCTTCAAAGTTGGCATGGACCTTATTAGTAAAAAGGCAAATGACAATTTGATTCTGCAGTTCTGCAATGCACAGTTAAAGATGTCAAATTCGTTATTTTTTCACCTCTGCTCCAATCTTTTGTCCCTCCCTCTAATAAAATGCCATTGGACCAAAAAAAAAAAAAAAGTATAGACACAGTTTAAAAATCCAATCCTGCACTGATGTAAGGTAAATTCTTGCCAATTAATTGTGTGCCTCCTTGATGATAAAAAATTGACTTGCATTTACTTTGTGACGCTATAAAAGCTGATCCATTTTGTGTTTGGGAATGGTTGCTGTTTAGCGAGCAAGCTGTAAGCATTGCAGAGCTAGACTTGCCGCAGTTTTCTTCCCCCATAGCAGTTTAATAATGACACTCTTTTAAGCCTCAATGCCTGTATACAAATTTCAAATTACTCATTGTCTTGAAAAGAAGCATCACCCCTCTTGCATCATCCCTTCGTAGGTTGGCTGTAACCCCAATGAGGATGTCGCCATATTTGCAGTGGACTCACTGAGGCAGCTCTCTATGAAGTTCTTGGAAAAAGGAGAGTTAGCGAATTTCCGTTTCCAAAAAGATTTCCTCAGGCCTTTTGAGCACATCATGAAGAAAAACCGGTAAAGAGCATTGTAATATGATTGCGAATGTATATTTGTCTAGCTAACCACCTTTGTGGATTTATTGGAAATTCTTTCGGGCATTGTCCATGTCAACACGACAGGTCTCCGACGATCAGAGACATGGTGATCAGGTGTGTGGCACAGATGGTCAACTCTCAGGCTGCCAACATCCGTTCGGGCTGGAAGAACATATTCTCGGTATTTCACCAGGCAGCCTCCGACCATGATGAGTCCATAGTGGAACTTGCCTTCCAAACCAGTGGCCATATCGTCAGTGAGTTTCTTCCATTTAGCACAACTGCTGAAACCATTCATTCCTAACCACTGTGTCGCGGCATTTTTGGTGTGCCATAAAAGATAATCAGGTGTGGTGCAGAAAATTGTGCAATTCCACTGAATTGGTTCCAAAATGATTAGCACTAGAAATATTGTAACTTAGTGTCTTTAAATAAAGTTGAGTTGACACTGTAGTTGTATGCTAAAGAGACAGACATCATTCAGGAGAAGACTGAAGGCAGCAAGAAAACTGAGCACTGTAGCAAGGTGGAAACTGTGGAGTGTTTTCTCAACCACAGCAGTTAGAAATACTACCTACCAGTTCGACGCTGCTCTTACATCAAAAGTGATTACAGATGAGTACGTAGTGGATGTCCGAAACTGACAGAATAAAAATGACCGTTTCACTCACTTTTTGTTTATTTATTTAAAAATATTTTCCTCCGCCCTGATTCACTCTTCCTTCCATCAGTGAATACATTCAGGGAGCACTTTGCTGCCGCAATTGATTCCTTCCAAGACGCGGTGAAGTGCCTGTCCGAGTTTGTGTGCAACGCAGCTTTCCCCGACACCAGCATGGAGGCCATCCGACTCATCCGCCATTGCGCCAAATATGTCTCAGAGAGGCCACAGGTAGTTTGCTTGACTCAACTTTTTTGTATAATAAATGTACTGACGTCCTTGTGTCTTATGCAGGCTTTGAGGGAATACACCAGTGATGACATGAACGTGGCCCCCGGCGATCGGGTTTGGGTTCGCGGCTGGTTTCCCATCCTCTTTGAGCTGTCTTGCATCATCAATCGCTGCAAGTTAGATGTGCGGACCAGGTATGAGCTAATGGGTCCTGCGAGAGGTTCTGTTCATATTCGGTATGTTTTACCAGCGTCAAGAAGTAAATTCTCTATACTGGCCTAAAGTTCACAGTGAACCCTTGCCCTCTGTGAGGTTTAGGACCAAGCTGTGATGCGAATCGCAAAAACATGACAATATGTAAGAGCCCCGCATATGCCAAAAACATTTCTTTACTTTTACAGCCATGCACTTTTATTACCATTATTTTTTTAATGCATATTTTGGGACGGCGACGTGTTCTTGTCCATCACGCGGTATTTGCCCAAAATGCAGTAAAATATTGGTTTTGTCCAGGAAATAAGAAACTCTTCCTCTCGCAAGGCATGATTGACTTTTATTGTGCAGAACGTCTGTTTGAAAATTAAAATGCTCATTATATTCTGCCACTATTCGAAATTAATATGTTAAGCATTGTATATTGCTATATAATTCATAAAGTTCTACCATCACTAGTTAGCATTTATTAGCATTACCTGAATTGGAAATGGTTACAATGTTGCCATGACAGTTTGTTAAAATAAATAAATAAATAAAGTGTGAAGCATTAATTGTTTGCTCCTGACAGAGGTCTTACAGTCATGTTTGAGATCATGAAGAGTTACGGCGACACCTTTGAGAAACACTGGTGGCACGATCTCTTCCGAATCGTCTTCCGCATTTTCGACAACATGAAGCTCCCGGAGCAGCAGACAGAGGTTGAGTGTTTCTGTTTTAGTAGCGTCTTAGATGTTTTATTTGGCGTACGGCTTTACTGAGATCTGTTGCTTTCTTGTGTATGTTCAGAAAACCGAGTGGATGACGACAACATGCAACCATGCGCTCTACGCCATCTGTGACGTGTTCACACAGTTTTATGAGCCTCTCAGTGAGATCTTGCTGGTGGACATCTTCACGCAACTCCAGTGGTGTGTGCGGCAAGGTGGGTGTTCAAATCTCGACAGGTGGAATTACCACTAATGGTAGGTAGAAAAAGTATCTACCAATTAGAGGGCGAGCAGTGTTGTGTTTGCACCAAACATACTTTCTCAGACCACTTTATGTGACCATTATAGCATAATGATACATCTTCTCGTGGCCGAAGTTTTTTTTTTTTTTTTTTCTTTTTTCACCGCATTGCATCTCTCCTCTTTTCCTTCAGACAATGAGCAGCTGGCTCGCTCCGGAACCAACTGCCTGGAGAACCTGGTGATTCTCAACGGGGAGAAGTTCAGCCCCGAAGTATGGAACATCACCTGCTCGTGCATGCTGGAGATCTTTCAGAATACCAGCCCTCAAGTGTACGCCAACCAGCCACTAAATTGCATTGGCACAAAAAATCGAAATCTCTTTGCTCAGTGCATCATGTTGTTCTTCCTTTATTAGCTTGTTGACATGGCGACCTGCTGGACAGGAGGATGACGCTGCTGACGCCAAGCACTTAGTAAGGACGTGAACAAAGTATCGTAGAATTTAATTGTGAAATTTGTCAGGCGCGTGACATTTTCAGCAAAGTTGATGAAACTTTTACAGACAAGACATTTTTCCAAGAACCCCTTCATGGTGCTAACAGCAAGATAACTACCGCGTGTGCCGCTAAATGCCTTAGGAATTAAAAAGTTGCCAATTTTTAATTTGTAAAGTCATTTTTATGATAAATTCAGTTTTTAAATACACAAAAGTAATAGACTTAATATGTACGTACTGTAGTTTGCTAGGCACTTTTTTCAAAATGATGGGACAATTTCTTGCAAATGCTTTTACAGGCCCCGTGACATGACTTATGGTCTCAGGGGTCCGTGAGCTCAGTTTGAAAACCACTGAATGAACGTGTATTTCCAGGATGTGGACTTTGACACCCAGTCCCAGAGCAGCTACGATCGAGCTCTTTCGGAGAGAGGACACAGCCAAATGTCCAGCGATGACACCTGGAAGGGCAAGTCCAACACGCGTGAGTACATTGCACCTTCAGACTCTTGCCTCATTTCTTTTCTTGGTACAGTAGAACCTCCAAAGTAGGACCCCTTGGCCAATTAGTGCGGAGAAAACAACATTTCCGGGTATAATATACCTCAAATGTCACACTTTGTCATGTTATTAGATCTTGAATGTTAAATGGTACAACATGTTTGTGTCAAATCCGTCCATTTAACTTCTGTAGTTGTCCTTTTTAATATTCTATCCCCTGTGAAAAGTGTTTTTTCTTCCTCACGGGTCTGTGATGCCTTTCTACCCTCGCAGGAATTTCAGACCACAAGTTATTCGCAGGTCTGCTCATCAAATGCGTGGTGCAGTTGGAGCTAATCCAAACCATCGACAACATTGTCTTCTACCCGTCAACCAGCAAGAAAGAAGACGCCGAAAACATGGCTGCTGCCCAGGTAGGCAGCGGCGCACGAATAACAAAAAGAAACGATGCAAGTCAAGAGTGAACAGCTTGTTGCTTGTGCTGATAAATGACAACGACGCGCACTTGTCGGCAAACAATGCGGCAGCAGTGGCTTTGCTAGACTTTTAGTTACGCTGTAACTGAGGTTGCCGTTTCGACAGCGAGACGCTCTGGAAGAGGCGTCGGCTGACGTTGGTGGTCCGGCTTCTGATCACGGGATGTACAGACACATGACCTCCGCTCACCTCTTCAAGCTGCTGGACTGTCTGCTGGAGTCGCACACCTTCGCCAAAGACTTCAACTCCAACAATGAGCAAAGGACGGCTCTCTGGAGGGCAGGTATGTCAAAGATCTCCGTTATATATTTGTTGATTTGATTTCTTTTCTCCCTTTGTGTTGCTTGCCAAAATTTGAGGACCGAGGTCCTGGACATGCTTTGGGAACACAACTGTACTGGGGGAAGTTGAGTATAATCTTGTCTTCATATGCATGTATGGAAATGTCAAATGTGTTTGTTGACAGGCTTCAAAGGGAAGTCCAAGCCCAACTTGTTGAAGCAGGAAACCAGCAGCCTCGCCTGCAGCCTGAGGATTTTGTTCAGAATGTACTCGGATTCCCAGCTGCAGGACTCGTGGCCTGACATCCAGACGCGCCTGCTACTGTGAGTACAGCACGCTGGACCGCTTAGTAGTTCACAAAGTAGCCATTATGTTTCGTCCTGAAACAACACCGTTAACAGTAATAACCCTTTAAACATTAACCAAAGTGATGTACTAGATGGCGAGACATCTCAAGAAAGAAAAACAAAATCAGTCTTTTCTCATAATACATGACAAATATTCTTGTCAATGATGTCTGCTGTCGAATTGCAGTTTATTAGACAATAAAATGCTTTGTCAATTTACTACGTGCAACTTTTTTCTGAAAAGTGTGACTTCCCATATGACAATTAAAAGAAAAAGGTTTTGGTTCTTAACATCGTAGTTTGTTCCTCGTGACTCTAGTTACATACAACATCAACCTTGTTAGAATATTATGGGATGTGAGTGTCCTCAAATGACGTGTTGTACAGCTTGTCGCTGCTGGTCGAGTGTTAAAGCGATGATGCATAAGAACCAACTGTTTGATTTGCATAAACTGCAGCTTTGCTTTTACCTCATGTTGACCGAGATCTGGTGGTGTATTTTTCTTTTTTTTTTTTGGACCACCTGGCTCATCGTATTTGTATGAACAACAAGCTGCACTGGTGTTATTTGTCACCCAGCTGCTGAGTCATGGAAAACATTTTCACCGATGATGCTGCAGCCGTCACCCACCGCTTAAGTCACTGCAATGGCTGTAATTGTCCTGTAATGTGACACCCCACTCACGATAAAAAAAAAAATAATAATAATAATGACAGATGTTTATTTGAATATTTGATATTAATGTTGTTGCTGCTGCTGCATTGTCAGGGTGTGCAGTGAAGCTCTGGCCTACTTCATCAGCCTTACATCGGAAAGTCACAGAGAGGCTTGGAACAGTCTGCTGATGCTACTGCTCACCAGGACACTCAAGCTGCCTGATAACAAGGCATACACACACACACACACACACACACACACACACACACTCTCTTTCCACATACACACACTGTCACATAGGTCTAAAATGAAATGTTCTAATGTGTGTATGTGCGTGTTTTCTCTATCCCAGTTCAAGCCGCACGCCTCCTGCTACTTTTCGCACCTATGCGAGATGATGCAGTTTGACCTGATTCCCGAGCTGCGGGCCGTCCTGAGGCGCTTCTTCCTGCGCATCGGCGCCGTCTTCCACATCGCCGCCCCAGGGCCGCCGCAGAGAGATGGCCCCTGAAAAACAACACTCAACAACACTCACAACACTAACAACACACACACACACACACACACACACACACACACACACACACACACACACACACAGAAGAAGCTCACTGTGACCAGCAGTCTGCTGACTCATGATTCATCTCATACTGGTCATGACGCCATTACACCAGGGGGTGTAATCGGCCCTACAAAAAACTTGACTAAACCTACTTGGTTCAAGGAACTTTCCACAAGCTCTCTCTTTTGGCCGCCTGTGCCTGTTGGGAAAAGACCATTTGTGAGTCAGCCGCCCCACTCTCCCACTCTCTGCTATCACACTGCGGTGTTCAGCATCGGCTTGTTTACAACAGTGTTGCGTCCCAAGTGTGCTAATGCATTCCTTTTGTGTGGTGACGCCCTAATGGACATAACCATTTCTTCCTATCTCGGCCTCCGCAATTGCATCGACTGGACCTAACAAGGCGGTCGCTCCTCTTCTTTTTGCACATCTGTCGCTGTCATCTTTTGTCCCCAAATGCAGTGTTTGAAGAAAATGATGTTTGTAATTATTTAAAGTGCATTTAAATATTTTTTGAGAATCATTCCTTGCCCTGTCACGATGGATGTCTAATTTTCTTCCCTAAAAACTAGGGAATCTATAAATATATATAAATATATACAGTAAATGCAAAAATGCAGACTGTAACGTTTGCAGTGTAAGATTCAATGTATGATATACAGTACTCTGGAGAGGAAAATGCATCGACGGTTCTATTATGTTGTGATGTTATCTTTGAGCGTTTGAAGTTACCAATAAACTGAAATTCTGATCAGTTTAACATTAAAACCAATCACTTTGTTAAAACGGTTCACCTCAGGTTTGCAAATATCATCTTGTCATCACTGTCAGGCACAAAACGTGTATGTCCAAATATGGTCAGGTTAATATTTTTCCACAAACCAATGTTATTGGTCTGTACCTACATCACTTTTAACTACTTTAAAATGTTGACTCTTTCGAATACTCAACCAAGACGTGTTGTAAAACTCCGCCTCTTCCATCATTTTGCAGGAGCCGTTTTGCATAGAGTCGTCTCAATGTTGAAAGACTGCATGTTTTTAGACGAGTGAAAATAGGTAAGATATATTTGACTTCAGGTTTTTTGTTTTTTAGTGCTACAAAGGTAAGTGCAAGCAAAGTAATTTCTGTTCATTAAACTGCATACTCACCTCATCGTTTCATTTATTGCATCACTCCTGGCTCAAAGACTGATGAGTAAGAGTTGGCAAAGATGATGGAACCAAAGTCGTTTGCATTTGTGAAGTATTAAAGGCGTTTTGTTGGGGTGGCCGGCGTGAGATTTGATGTGAATGGTTGGCAATGGGGCGGCCCGGTGAGCTAGTGGTTAGCGCATTGACCTCACAGTGCATCGATTCCAGCTCCGGCCTTCCTGTGTGGAGTTTGCATGTTCTCCTCGTGCCTGCGGGGGTTTCATCCGGTTACTCCGGTTTCCTCCCATATTCCAAAAACATGCATGACAGGCTGAACACTCTAAATTGTTCCGAGGTGTGACTGTGAGTGTGAATGGTTGTCTATGTGTGCCCTGCGATTGGCTGGCATCCGGTTCAGGGTATCCCTCGCCAGCTGCCCAATGACAGCTGGGATAGGCTCCAGCATGCCCCGCGACCCTTGTGAGGATAAAGTGGTTCAGAAAATGGATGGATGGATGGATGGATGGGTTGGCAATGGCCATGTGTCCAACCATTTGAATCATTGATAGCATAATACAGGAAAAATTGCTGTTTGTTTTACCTTTCTGTACTCAAACCATTTACACCTGTTATACACAAGTAACACTGGTCTCATTACTTATTAGACAGAAATCTATACTATAACCTTCTATCCTGAAATTATTATGAAATTTATTGCTGATAAGGTCATTCAATAGACCTGTCATTCAAAACAAAAATAAATATTTTTTACAAGCAATGCTTAGGTGAGTGACGATGCAATCATAACTACATTACTTAAATGCAAAAAAATGTACGTATACATTAGATATATTTTTAAATTAATCGTATGATTAATCTGTAATCGGAATGTTTTTCCGCTAAAATCTTGATGGACCTCGGAAAAATACATTGCAGGCTCTGCTTGATTAGACCTCTCAACTTTTAAATACACTTCCACCTGTTCGTTTAAGTCCAGTGCAAAAATCTGCAACAATTGCTTGATCTTTCATTTAACAAATATGTTTACCGGTGCATTTAGAATCGGCATTCAAAAAGGACTCTTATTCACAGCCTGATGTTAGGAGACACGACAATACTCAACGCTTGATCAACAGTACAAAGGATGTTCTCATCAGCATGTTGGAACAAAGAGACTGGTGAAGTTACAAAAAGACAAACGGATCATAGTCCTCAAAGCTCCCTTTGTTTAACTGAACAGTGAGAAGTGCAATTTAAAAATTCAGAAAAGGTCAAATTTGGTTCACCTTTAGTTAAAGGTTATAGTGCATCACGAATTTTAAAAGTGAATATTTGCAACATACTGTATTTATTTATGTTAAAACGTATTTCAAACAAGTATTCATTTAATGCTTTGGATGGCAAAAAGAGCACACAACAACAAACAACCAACGTCTGCCTTTGCTAAAGTCCAAATAAGAGCGTGACATCAACGGTCAGGCAATGACGTCAATGTTACGCGTAAAAGCGATCAAAGATTTCTACGATGACGCCACAGCACAATAATCGACACATAGGGAAGTCTCATCAACGCTCCGCTGTCCGCATCACATTCACTCGGCAGTCCACCTGGCTTGGAAGCGGATGAGCTTATACCCGTCTGCAGCGATGGCTGTTTGAAAGTGCTCTATAAATACAGTTGAGTAAGTAGCAACTAAACTTGGATGTTTCGCGAACATGTGTGATTGACTTTATTAGGAGAAGGTTCGCAATTTTGTGTCTGCGTGTGGTGGTTGTGTATTCCTTTAGCTTTTTGAAACGGCTGCTGCGGTCTCAAAACACTTTACATATAACGTTAACACAACAACAAACGAAACTGAAAATAGTAAGTAAACACAGATTAACTATCCATACTATCCAGATTAACACCATACCGTAGACAATAGAAAACAATAGAACAGTGTTACTCATGTTGCGACGAAAGTCAAGGAATAAAGATGTCTTCAGATGAGTTTTAAAAATGGACAGGAAGAGGGTCTGTCTTACATTTAACAGAAGGTAATTTATTATGTGCAGAATGTGGCCTTTAATTGTTTTACAAATTAATTAGACTACAGTTAACAATTTAGGAACTTGTAACCCCCAGTATATGTGCACATATGCAGTTGCATAGCTACTATCCTCTTGGCAGATATGTTAATATTTTAACAAACGGATTGTTGCCATTTTTATATGTTCTACATTGTTAAATAAAGTAGAAAATGATTGGGGGGGGGACTTTCGGGCGACAATGTCCACCTCAAAATCTCCTCCTGTACTGATGGAGATGGATGCAAAAGCGGAAGTGGCCACCTGGGGGCGTGCTGGGCCTGCGTGAAGGGTCTTGGTACGCGGAACCTGCTGCCACAACGAGCCAGTAGCCTAATAGCCGAGCTCGACGGGCTAGCAATGACTGGATTGTTCCTTTCGCGTGTTTTCTCCAAGCCGCGGGGACCAGGCATGGTTCTGTGGAAACCGCCGTACAAGTAAGAGCTTCCTGGTTTGTATAAAATCGACATAACGTTTGTTCGGCGGTTGTGCATAACAGATCGAGCCTACGGTTCCTCTAGTCTAGTTAGCTGAGGACGGAGGTCAATCGAATTTGAAGTGTATGACAAAATTATTTTGCCTACGTCTTGGGTTTTCTTCCGAATTGAACTCAGTTCTGTTGGCTTTAAAGAGAATGGATATCAACGAATGAGCATTTGGACTCAGACGGCAGTGTTCACGGAGCTCATTTAGAGCTGGCGTCGTAATGTGAGTATTATTCGTTAAAATGTGTGAAGTACAAATGGCTTGGACTCGCTTTTGGGCGGTATCTCCTCCTGTGCTTTTACTTTAAATACGGTACGTCGTGTTCTCGCTCAGCTAGCGCTGCTTTCAAGACCCCATTAAACCCGTTTACCCAAATAGGAAATTCCAGTCGTCTTCCGGTCTTTTTCACTTTCAAACAGCACTGCCTTTTTATTTTTATTTTTTTAATTACGTGAATACCACAACCAGCGGCAGATTAAAATAGTCTAAAAGGGGATCTCGTTTTTAAAATTAGACAGGCATGATATATTTGATGACGTCAACAACCAACAAAAACGATTTCAGCTGCGTCTGCCTTGAATTTCATGATAATTGGGAGACTCTCCACAGGCTCCTGAAAGCGTCCTGTTGCGTAATAGCAGCCATGTGGGCGTGTCTGTGGATGGGGAGGGTGAGCAGGCTGATTGCTTGTAACGTACACGCGCGCCCCTCCACACAAAGTGCACGTTTCCATCAAGCGTCGCTCTTTCCCCAACACTCAATATAGTTTGGCAGACGGATAGTTTGGCAGACGCGCAGGGACCAAGTCGTCGCCTTTGTAACAAACTGCTGGTAAGACGCCATTTTTCCTTCCCGCACACTTGTGCTCACACGTGTGTGTTGTTGCGACTCAATTCAGCTTTTTGGATGCCAATCAAATGGATGCTGATGAGGACCTGGTTGGCAACTCTGTGACGTAACAAAGAGCAGGCCAGCCAGTTGTTAACGCAGGACTAAGCGAGCTAAAGACAGCATTTGTAATACCCCGGGAGCAAAATGTGTCGTCCAGGTGCCACATTTGCGGGGCACAAGTGAGCTCGCGTGCTGCCCTGGTGTTTACGTGTGGTACGTGGCTAGCCCAGCCACGTGGTGCGCGGAGCTTGGGAACATGTGGCCACTGTAAACACTGTATGGTCCCCTCGGCCTGCCGCGGGCTCGCTTTTCCTCGTGCATCTTACGTACCAACACACTTGTTCTTAACGACCCAAAGAATAATCGAATTGCAGACTTGGACATTTTATTTTTGGTATTTTAATCCGCTTGCTTTATACACGGATGTCGTTCTTAGTTTCCGCTGCGCGATGCAAAAGCTGTTACCTGAATATGGCCTTTCATAAAACTACCCAGCAATTTTTAATTAACGCGTGTATATGTATTTTTTTATTATTGCGTTACTGTGCGGTCGTCTAACTGCACTGCTTTGAGAGCCGATCACGTCCTGTGCCCCCACAAAATTGTAATTTCACATTTGTCAAAAAGTGACCGCGACACAGGCAAAACACGTTTTGCGTTCCTCTCCCTTACTCTGAAGAGAGTCCTAATAGTTTTGGCGTTTCCATTGTGGTTAGTTTTTATTTCGTTTTGTTTTTACAATTTTTAGTTTTCTTTAAGTTACTGTATTTTAAATAAAATGTTTCGTTGTAGTTTAGTCTTTATTTTATTAACAGTTTGTTATATTGCCAATGCATTAGAGTGCAAGATATTTTTTTAAAAAAAGGTTAATATTGTGTAATTTTAATGTCTATTTTATTAGCAGTTTGTTTCATTGCCAATGTATTAAGAGTGCAAGATTTAAAAATAAAGGTTAATATTGTGTAGTTCAGTAAATCAAACCACAATACCCAACCTTGCTCCTGTACAGACGTACAACACAACTGAAATAAATTTTAAAGGAACCTATAAAGCTCATGTAGTATTGACAGATAAAAGTGCTGTAATGTTAATTTTTGTTCGCCTTATAAACTTAAGATGTATTTTCAGTTGGTTGTCATGAAAGCATTTTCGTTTTTATTAACAGAATGTCCCCCCAGCATTACCTTCCTGAGAAATATTTTTTTAAATAAGTGCTTCCTTTTGCAAATGTCTCCAAATTAAAAAGTTTACATGTTAAACAAGTTAACATCAGAACGGATGGATTGGGTTTTGAATGGAAAATGAGCCGACAACCTGCACGGCTGGGCTGATCAGTATGTCTGTTGTCCAAGCAACGCCTCCCTCCAGGGCTCACACACTTTTGTCACGTAGAGCTGTGCAGGTGAGGCATGACAACATCTGAGAAATACTTTCAGCGTGGGAGTGTACAGGTCAGGTCACAAGTTTCCAACATGTTGATCAATGCCTGCTTTTGCAATGGATACGGTCGAGCCTGTCTTTGGCAATATTCTGTGCAATTGACTCAGAAATCCTAAAAGCTCAAAAGAGGTTGAGTTTTTGGGATTTTTGAGGTGCATAATTGATGTGTCATTTCTCCTCCCATGTAGCTGACAGGTAACCAAAACATTTAGAACAGGCTTCCATTATGGTACAATGACAACTACAGCCGCAAGATTGAACTTAATACATTTCAACCTCAAAATATATTACTATGTCAAGGCATCGTAATGAATACCTCTTTTATGGGATGGCATTGCACAATGTTTTGGATGGTGACCTCTCTTGGTTTACTCCACCTGTCTTATCAGACCTTTAATGCCATTGTGCGGATTGATAGTAAGGCATAGTTTTTGCATGATAGCCAGCAGAAGGTCTTAGGGGAGTTTGCTGGTGTTCCTCCCTCCCTTGTGCCCACAAGCCACTGTGACAGCAGCGGCACAAAATGCGGGAGGCTTCCCCCCCACCCCCTTCTTTGTTGTAAAATCCCACCTTACCTTTAATTAACTAACCTGCGTTATTGACAGGACTGCAATCCAGCACTGTCTTATTTACCCAGTCGTGTTGTTATGATAATACACATGGCAATTATGACACCATCCCACCAGATACATGAAGTGAAGGCGTGATGCTCATCTGATGTCTGCCAAGTGCCATTTTGGTTTTGAGACCGCGCCAGCAGACAGATGAGACGTTGACGAGAGCTGGCGCTTCCTATTAATGTTATGATTCAGACCTAATAAGCCACCAGCAGCTGCCAACATTGATAACAACATTGGAGCTTGCGCTTTGTGCCTTTCAATTTAATTTTGGCCGCTTATCTGCAAGGTGAGACCCAAGTGAAAAGCGAAAGGTTGGAGTTCACGTGAGCGGTTGACAGAGCGTCAAGACTCAGTCACCTAAACCTCACCTTCACCAGCCTACCGCTCCCTTTGTCTTCCTCATCCTCCTCTCTTTGTCTGTCTTTCTCACACAAACACACGCACGCGAGCGTCTCATTAATTGAACTACCATCTGCTCCATATGTACCATCCCAATTAGAGGGATTGACCTTTCACCCCACCTGTCTAAATCTAATATGAGAGGTGGGACTACATCTTCACACATGCGCAGATACACTCGCAGTATAAGCTGTCCAGACTTTGAGTCGTACGTTTTGTGTCTCTACAGGGTCTGAACTGGTTTGTCAGCCTTGTGTTGTTTTTCGGTTCCACCCCCTCAAGTGTCCTCTGGACCTCGGCTGGCCATGTTGGTCTGAAGAAAGGGAGGTGTTGCGTGCGTGCGTGTTCACTCGAAGAGACCCGGAGCGAAGAGAAGAAGCGCTTTTTCCAAGATCGATTTCAATATGTCTCAAAATCGAGAACTGGTTTTGTTTTACATTAGGTACAAACTTTCCCAGAAAAACTACCCGCTCAACCACATAGGACTCAGACAGGCATTGAACAGGACTGATGGCAGGGAGGAAGCCTCAGGCGAGGAGGAGCAGCGGGTACAGACGCCTGCCAATGGGACGACCAACGGCACCAGTCCCCCGGCGTCGCCGCTACGAGAGGCGGCGAGCCTGGACGCGGTGAAGGAGGCCCTGCGGGACTCGGCCAATGAGTTTGAGTTGCGCTACTCCCACGCCTTCAGCGACCTGGACAAACAGCTGCACATTACACCGGCCACTGCCTACCAAAGCTTTGAGAACGTTGTGGATGAGGTGTTCCAGGACGACGTCAACTGGGGCCGCATCGTGGGGCTCTTCGCGTTCGGCGGCGCGCTGTGCGTCGAATGCATGGAGAAGGAGATGATCCCCCTGGTTGACAGGATCATCGAGTGGATGACGGTGTACCTGGACAACCACCTTCAGCCCTGGATAGAGAGCCAAGGAGGATGGGTGAGTCTAAAATACGTGCACGTCAGTCACCAAATTGCTATGATTGCCGTTTAGCATCGTAACGGCATAGGCGAGTCGGTAATGTGAATAGCGCGATAACAAAGCAGCATGACCAATTGACGTGCCAAAGAACTCCACCAAGATGTCCTACACTTAACATTTTGCATAGCTGGCCAGAAACACAGCTTTTCACAATGGGAAAGCAAAATGAGTCACTTGTGAACTCTACTTTTGTGTAAGCCAGACTTCATTCAGTTTTATTTTTACAGCACAAAACCGACTTGGGTTTGGTTCTGATGTAATCAGCTCAAGTTACTGCGTGTGGGTTTCTTTTTACCCTATTAAAATCGAATCTGGAAAACCTTTTTACCCTGTTAAAATCGAATCTGGAAAACCATGCTGTGCTGAGCACATCTGTCACGAGACACACTAAAAACACTACAGTTGTCCAGATCTGACCGATCAATCGGTAATTGTGGCTGATCACTTAATTGAGCAAAGTCTGCAAAGCCACCCTGCCAGGAGGGGAAAGTGTGACAAAACAGCTCACTGCCCGAGCGACATTGCAAGAATTCAAAGAGGGACGGGTTAACAAATATGACTCATTGGAATGACTTGGTTTCAAGTAGAAGTCTGACTAGTGGGACTTAATTTGTCACAAACAAATGTGTTGCATTTGGCAGGGCGATAAATAAGGTTGCTCGTCGATGAGCGAAGTCCCACGCTTGCAGCTGCATATGATTGTCATTATACATTTAATTAAGACGCACGATTCTAAGCAACGCTGGATTATAAATATATTCTTCACGATGGAGACATCATAAGCATATACTTTGTAATACATGGTTGATGTACAGTATGTATTCGTGTTCTATCAGCCAGTACCCACTGAGGACTCAAGTTCGAATCATGTTCACAAAACCTCATCGGGACATCTCTAAAAAAAAAACACCCAGGAGACTCCTCACTATCCATATTGTTGTAGTTCGACATTAAATGAGGCAACTTTGCATGACTAACAATGGTTTGCTTCGCAAACTTAAGGGGTTCTCGAAAGTCATGTTGAGAAAGAGTACGTCGTATTACCGAGCAGTTGCCAGTGGAAAATCACAAATGGCACGTAGATCTTCGCCGAGCAAAATGGGGGGTGCCGTTGAGTTGAAAAAAAGGGGGGGTTGCGTAAAATGGCTTTGCGTTCAGTTACATGCTCAAGTTTCTAACTTCTTTCTCCACACGTGTGATGTGATGCTTTTGATGTGATGCTTTTCAATACCACGGCCTGACTTTTTAAATTCGCTGTGGAATGTTTTTTTCCCCCCAGCGTTTGGATTCTTTCACTGCTGAAGGAGTTGTTTGTTATTGATAAAGAAGTCATGCCAACATTTTTGCGATATCTTTTGCAGTGCACTTGGGACGTGACGTGAAAGTGGGGGATGTCATGAGATAGGCACGGGAGACTTGAGACTAGATAGAATGGTTTTGACACAGGCGCTGATTGTGCACAAACAATGGTCAAATTGCTGGTTTTGTGGTCGGCAGCTGGCTCAGCTGTTGGCTAATTGATCAACAAGTAGACGCTCGATGAACTCAATGGTTAATGGGCAACATCGGGCTTTGGAGCTGCCCTCCAGCCTGCGGACTGAGTTGTCTCATCACTGGGTGGGGAAGATTCCAGGCTATCACAGATAGTCCTTTGTTTTACTGCGGCCACTCGTTTGGTTCCTGGCCATGATTTTTTTTTCCTTTTTTTGCGCACACTGTGTTCTCTCCTCCCTTGCCCTGGCCTCTCCTCTCTATAGTGAGTGCGTGTTCACGGCAGCTGCTTGCACATGAAAGCTACGTTTTTCTCGCAACGGGTTGGCTAGACCCAGGCCGTCCCAGTACAGTCTGACCCGTGGTGTGTGTGCGCGCGTGCTCTGCAGGACCGTTAAGGTCAGCTTTCTTTTGTGCCAGCCATTTGATGGTATGAAGGCGAACGCAAGCCAAGGGGAGGGACTGTTGTTTATGTCCACTCTGGTGTTCTGTATAGCGGCAGGTCAGAGGCCGGTGCTATGGCAACTGCCGTCCCAGCGGCTGCGTCGCGCACCTAGAACGAAATCTCAACAGGGCAGGCCACAGCTTTTGTTTGCACCGACAGACGCGAGGGTTGGACGATGGTGGCGGAAAAAAAATACTGATTGATATGCATCACTATTAACTCATTCACTCTCAAAGATGTGTTTAGATGTCTTTTCAGGCGCCACACATTTAATCCCAGCTCCTCATTTTATATTGACTGTACTTGAAAAGGGTCTGAAAATGGCTGGCGTCTGAAAAGACATCTAAATGCGTCTTTGGGAGTGAATGAGTTAAATGATTATTCATTGATTTAAAAACTTGATATTTACTGAACTATCCAAAAACTATCATCCCTTCACATTGAACCCTCTAGCCTTCACATCAATTACAAAATGACCTTGTACACATGATGTGAAATTCAAGCCTTGCGTTTTCATGACGCAACATCCTCGCCTTTGATCGGCTGCATCTTTGCACACAGTGAAGCATTACCCTTATTCGTTTAACGTATTTATTTTATCTCCACGAGTCTTGGGACTTACTGGGCTAACCTAGGATCTTTGTATCCCTGAATTTTGAGGAAAGGCAAATTTCTTTGAGTCTTTGAAAACTGGCCTTTAAATAAATTATTACTATAATCTGTCACTATAAATTAAATGTGTAAAAAAAGTAACAAGAATGAAAATGATCGTCCCAAAAAAAGCTCCTTCAGTTTGTGAAACATACTTGGAGGGATCTAAGTAATATCTCCACCTACCTGACTTTTGACTGCATTTTGAGTCAGTCAGCCAGATGTGGACTTTGACTTATTTTGTCCCTCCTGTCACATGCGCCCACCTCACTGATGGGGAGTTACAAACTCATGCAAATGATTTCATTTCAGGGGTGGAACTGAATGTTGTGTTTAACTAAGGAGGTAGCCGATTTAAGCCGATGTATCAAGCATCATGAGGTGTTGAAGACAAAAAAACAAAACAATTTTTGTCAAAGTATGACTTGCACATTATTTTAAGAAGGTGACGTTCTCCAAACACACCCTGTCACACTTATCCCTGCCGTGTGCATGTCATCAAGTGGGAACTAGCATCAGCCCGTTTGCGTGTCAGCGTAACCTGGACTGGGAGAAGCGCATGAATGGCATCTTAAAAACTTGAATGGCTCAGCGTCTCTGCTTTCACTTCTGCTGACGATGGCCAGCATGGCCTGGAGCGCATGGTGCCACTTCCGCCGAACCCACACCACACTGCACTCCTCCTTATGTGGCTTTTTTATTGCGCTGCACACACAGCATACGGGTGTGACCCGTGTTGGTAATTCATGAGCACAGGACGGTCCCAGACAGCATAGATGGAAATTTGAGTGTGTCTACCGCGAGAGTCTTGTCGCATCGTCACATTGTTGATATTTTTGTCTTCTCAACAGCCAGCCTGTCTCACTTCTTCTTTTTTGCGGTCTCAACTGCTCAAAGTTAAAAGCCCCTAGATTCCCCGAAAGTGGCCCGTTGCAAAACCCACGTGAGACACATTTTCTTGCGCTGCTTTTTTTTTTTTTTCATAGCTCTTGCAACCTGCCTTCCTTTCCCCCCGGCACCTCCTTGCAGGGTTATGCCGCCAGCAGATGTTGGATCATCGCCGTGAGGCAGGTGTGCCCTCCTCAATGCTAGCTGATGAAATATTTGTGTAGTCGGCAGCACTCCCGTTTCTCAGTCACTTAAAAGAATTTGGGCACGCAATTATAAAATGATGGCGAGATCGAAGTGGGGAACCCGTTGACAGATAATGAGCGACACTCCAATCATCTAAAAAGTCTCGACATCCACTTTTAGACAGCTTAATGTTATGCTGGATGTCAACAAGTCAAGATTTGAGTTAAGACAGGTTTTCCCTGCTGTATTTGTTCTCATGTAAGTGCATGGTTGGACCGTATAGTAAAATTAGATGTATTTTGCAGGATGTATGTGATTCCTTGAAGTCGAATTTCTCTTAGCCCATATCCCCAAAATGTCACATAATCCATTACTGGGCTGCTCAAATGTCCAAAATATGCAACCGGCTTCATTCACATCATTGCTAAAATATTTGTCTCACTTTTTTAAACACAGGAAATCAGACTGGTGAGAACAAACAGGCATTTTCTTCCCACTTTGGTCACAGCTCACAATAATAATGAAAAAAATAATTTAGTCAAGGTGGCCCATTTCAATATGACATTGTCAAAATGACCTGCTTAAACAACTGGAAGGAAAACGCTGTAATACGCTTCCCGCTGCTCGTCCTAGGGCATATCCGGCGGGGTATGTTTAAAACATTTGACAAAGCAACCAGTGCGTCTCCACTGGTTACCATAGCAGAGTAAAGGCACATTTATTTTCCTGGAGAAACCTTTTCCTCGCCATGTATTGCCGAGCTAAAATCTGGTTCGGGATTTCATCAGAGTAGTACGAGGTTGCACTGTTGCTGTACTAAACCGATGCGTGCAGAGAATGCTTATTACGTTTATTTCATGTAATTATACCAGGGTTGGAATAAGTTGATTCACATCGCACCTGCCGCCTCAATTAAACAGTGAAACACAAAACTGACAATTGGCATTTATTTGCCAAAACATAACAGCCAAATGTTCCGGAACTCCTTGAACGCTAACTGGTTACACTCGTAACATGTCGTGTTTGTTGGGAATTTTTAAAACAATTAAAAAATGTCAGAGTGGCAGTTGCTACCAGGGTCTTGTTTTCCCTCTGTTCCCTCCTTGTGGGACTCGGGAGGCGGGCAGCGAAGCAGCCCCGATGGGTTCCTCTTAACCGATGGGGGAAGAGAGCCCCCATTCCTGTGAGCCCGTTTGCCTGTCTGCCCCCCCCCCCCGACAATCTTTACAAAAGGCAAGTATTTTAATGTAGGCCACTTTGTTCTGCTTTTGAAATCAGGTCGTTAGCCTACCAATATTCACCATTGAATTTCTCATCAAATAAAAAGTGTGAATTTGAGAAAGTTCTCAAATTTTGGGGGGGAAGTAGCCCTTGAAATAAGTTTATTGTAATTGATTAGAACATTCATAAAACATTCCTGTTTCTTACTCTCGGTATTCTTATTTCCGTTTGAACATGTCCAAAACTTACAGTATTAATAATGTTTACCTTATTCCTAGTTAACTGGTCTCATAAACGCAAAGGCATGTTTGATATTGCATGTTAAAATGCTCGCTGCTCAAGTAAAGTTGTACAAAGGCTGTTTACGCCTTTTTTTTAAATTAATGCCTTCTGTTTTTGACACAAGAAATTTTAAGTTCAAGTTTATATTTGTTTGAAGTTGTCAAAGTTTCGAGATACATTTACTGTCAAGCACACTTGAGTTTAAGAAATAAACGGCTTACGTAAAAAGGTAAAATAATTGGATGTTTATTTTTTTAAAAAAAATTATATATCCAACTACACAACTATTATATAGAATTTTCAGTAGAGTACTTGAATTCTGAAATATTCGATAGGTGCTGCCCTAGATTCACCCTCCCAATTGTATTGTCACATTTTTATTGTTTAAAAAAAAAACATTGCCTCAGGTTCCTGGGTTTAACGTGCAAAAAAAAAAAAAAAGGCTCCTCAAAATTAGTAAATTGCTCCACAAATGAAGGAAGCAGAGGTGACAGCTTCCGCAGTGCAGAGCACCCCTTGCTGCCATTAACACTGCCAGCCAGCCTCGCAAATGATCCCGCTGGAGCTTATTTTGTAGGCTGCGCTGGCCGAGATGCTGAGATAGCGCCATATTAGCGGCTCCTGATGGGAGATGAATATGCTCGGCCAGAGCCGCGACCAAGCGAAGTGCCAGAGTAAAAGGCCATATATTGCCAGATAATAGACAGACGGGGGAAGAAGCGCCACTGCCATCGACCTCAATAACGCTGTTACCAGCCGAGGAGGCGATTGCAGTGATTACTCAGTGGAGACGAGGTGCCTCAGGGTCAGGGTACAGCCTTATTACCAATTAGGGAAGAATAATATCTTAACTTGAGATAGAGGAAAACAATGTCTCCCATCCCTCTGGCGGACATAAGTCTTATCTGGTCTGGACAAGCTTGGCTGCAGCTGGGAGGATATAATGCACGGTGAAGAAACGTGTAAAAGTGGTAAACGGCCATTAGTCCTGTTGTGACATGCAACTAACTGGGTAAAAGGCATCTAGGTTGCCTCTTCTTACACCTGATTTAATTAGCATTATTTTTTTAAGAGTATTTGGGTGGTACGAAACAATGAAAATGCATTTTCACCCCCTTACTTTCCGTTCAAGATTTATGGATGTAATGATGATGCCACATGATTGATAATTGAAGAAAAAACAGCTTTCAAGCAGGTTTGACTTTAGTTAGCCTGGGAGTTTTTGAACTCTGAAGCTTTATCTAGTTCGTGTTTCCAACATAGCAGCTTAACTCATTCACTCCCAAAAACGTTTTTAAACGTCTTTTCAGACTTGGTCCAGAATTGGCTGGTACTGAATGAGTTAATAGAGACTTACTGTGTGATCGCCTTCTGGTGGTTGGCTGACTACTTTCAGAGAAAGTACACGATTATGTATGTTGCAGAGCTCGCATTTTAAATGTCAATACAGTATTGCAGACGATCGGGTTCATTTAATCCTGGCAGCCAAAATTGTGATCATGCATAAAATGCGATTAAGTAGAGTTCGGAGAGTAATTAATGCAGCGTCAGATTTGTTGGTTTTGATCAGTTGTGTTCAAAGCCAGTTTTCTGTCAACTTGACTAGGTATAACATTCATTCTTACGGTATCAGTAGGTGCAAAAGTTAGGGTGATGTTTAGTATGTGCCTAATGATCCCGCAGGAAATTCAACAAATCTGAGGCAATAAATGGAGAACAATGGCGGACAACCAGCATTTGTTGCTCTTTGATGTTTGAATCCCATTTTGCAGGTGACCTTTCTATGTCCATCAATCAATGCGTTGTGTAGCGTAGCCTTGAGAAGGTAACAGTGTAGTCTAGGATGGCTGGATGGACCGACCGTACCAACAAAATGGCACAGTACCCAATTCTTCATTTCCGTAAATGGGGCTCTAAATCTTGCCACCCTAAAAAGGTTTTGGTATTATCTGTGCCCCCCAGCCATCACCCCCCACCCCCTGTAATTAACATAGAGGCGTTTAGATCCACAGTCATCTGTCAGCCTGCCTGCCATAGAAGAGAGGGAAATCTCACCCTTGGGACCCATCCAGCCCGCCTCCTCCTCCGCTCCCAATCCTTTATCTTCCATACGTCTCTCTCGCATCTCCTTGCCGTGCCTCTCGATCGATTTTTGTCCCTTATTTTTCCGCCCAAGCCTCCCTCGCCACCCCGCCGCTTGCCTCCCTTGCTCAATACATCCCTTTTCCCTCCTCTTATCTTTGTGTTTCTGATCTCCTCTTCAACATTGGCCCGTCAACTCCCATTGAGATCGTAGCGAAACGAAAGGCGGTCCCTGACATCCCTCCTAAAATATTTGACAGTTCAGAGAACGCACAGTTTTGCTCATGGACATTTTCTGGAAGTGTTTGGGGTACGTAAAAAGGGCAGTGTTTACCATATCAAGCAGCTACCGTCCTTAGACACAGCTGCTGTTATCTCATGTGTGTCAACAATTTATTATATTGTGACGTGTTGCGTAGAGGAGGGGACAGCGCCATGTTGGACCGATGACTATTTCAAACAAAGAACCTAAAGCCAGCCACACATACGTGCGCAATTTTGCTTACTGGTGCTATAGTTTTCCAAAATGGTCACGTCTGAAGGTGTGTTCTGCTTTTAATCATTTTTAAAGGTTGAACCGACTGCCGTCTTGATAACTCCTGGCGCGGTCATATACGTATAACGCACGCCAAGACAAAGCTCCAGTAAAACCCTTCTTTGTATCCGATCAGCGGCAGCCACGTTAGCTCGTCGTTGTGGGCGGCTCGACGCTGAGCTGAATGTGCTCATATGTATGCGTTTCTATTGTTTCCATATGCTGTATGTGTGGGTGTGTCTGTGTGTGGCGTGGGTGGGTGGGTGTGTTCAATTTTTACATCCATAATACACTGCTTTTGCTGTGTGTGTGTGTGTGTGTGTGTGTGTGTGTCTGTGTCTGTGTGTGTGTGTCTGTCTGTCTTGTAGCCAGTGGTGTGTGTCACAGTCCCGGGCTGACAATGACAGCGGACAGATTGTACATCTGAATCTCCCGCAGCTCTGCAACGAAAACATGAGCAATGTCATTTGCGAGTGTTGATATGCAAGATGGTGCTCACATGCCTTTTTGTTTTGATTTGTTCAGCCACCTTCAGATGACATCAACACTTTTTAATGCACTCTGTGCTGCAAATCACCTTCACACACACACGCCATGTAGCGGGTTCACGGTAAGTAGATGATGAAGTGGCATTCAAGATGCTCTCTTGATTAAAATCTCTTGACAGTTCAAATAGATTTGTTTATATTTAGATGCCAGATGATTGAGTTCATATACAGGTGCTAGTTGTTGTAGTGTAATGAGCAACAAAAGATGGTAGGTTTACTTGGAACGGTATCTTTGTTTAGTGGTTGGGTCAGGACATCAATGTTCGGCTTTCAGAAGTCTTACCAGAGCCGTAACAGATTCTGGGATGGCACTGGGACTGTCATTATTGAATATTTTTAGAATGGATTATTCTCTCGGTTTAATAGGATGAAAATAAGTGTTTCCATGTTTTCTTTTTATTAACCAGTTATTTGGTGATGAATAAAACAATTAGCAATATTGAGTAATTGTTGACAGCCATTGTTTAACTTGTCCCAATTCCTGATTTCTGCCTCTCAACAGTTAATATAGTGATTTCTCTTGTGCTTTATGAAAGCTGTCCCATCATCTTTAGTCTAATCAAAATAAGACATTTGCAACGTTGGCTTTTAATTTGGAAAACAATGAGCAGTAACTGAATTCGATTTTTTTTAAAAAATGGAACGTAGTTTCATTCTTTCATCACTAAACAAATTATAATTGGTGAAAAAGTCATCTGAGAGGGAAAATGGTTTTGCACTTAAAAAGCAATCCAGGCTAGCATATTTCATTATCTCTGGCAGTCCACACACCACATCCCCTCTCCCCCCAATACAAAACATCTATCCGTATTGTGAACCACTTATCTTTTCTCGGGTCAGAACAACACACGTTGGAGTTAATGCACACACGCAAAAACAAACACTTGTGTTGTAGCATACAATTATTTATCACTAAAGCACTGTTGCAATAGGGTGTGAATTATAATTAATTTTAATTTATGATGGCTGTCAGTAAATTCTACAAAAATAAACACAAAACCAACAGCGGCGGAGGAAAGTGCTGGTGACTCGGCTCGATGAGGTTGTATGTAGTAGGAGACTAGGTGACACCATGGTGCACTGTGGCATTATGGGATGACTCTAGTTTTGGTGTGCTGCTCCACTTCTCTCAGGCTTAGTGGTAAAATCAGGTCACGAGCGAACTCCCCAGCCCCCCTTCATTTTCCTCCTCTCCCATTTTTTTTTTTTTTTGGTACCTCTTTGCTCTACCCCTACGGGTAACCCTTTTTTTCATTTCACCCAAATTAAAAAAAGCTAACCCTATTGTCTTTTTTTTTCTTCTTGCACCCCACTCTCTCATATCTGTGATCAGATTATAAGGCATATCACGGGATTAGTGTGTCGTGTATAAAGATGGAAAGCAATGGGCCGGATGGAGAAGGCTGATGTGGCTTTCATGCAAATGCTTGCTCGCCAGCTTTATGAAGACTAAATGATGATAAAGAGCATTGAAGACATGGTGCTTGTGTTCATCCCAGACTTGTTTCAGCCTTGGGGCGCTCGAAGCAATAACGATATTGTCAGCGCCTCTGCAATAAGAGAGCAGATAATAAAACAATTTGTGCACAACACAGATGTTGTTCTGCTCCTAAAGTCATTCTTCTTTCATGTTTTAACGAAGTGTGTGTACTCAAATTTGGCTTTGTGCCACTCGTTCTTCATGCTCGGGTACTTTTGAGTTTCCATCCCAGGGTCATGCCCGTCAATATATGATGAGTCAGAAAGTGCGGCTTTGGCCCGGGGTGGACATTAAATATCTATTTTCATATAAAAAAGCTCAAGTGAAATTTAATCAACTCTATAGCACCGGATGATTGATATTGCTAGTTATGAATACACACGAGTAATCAAGACATCTCACTTAAAAGACCGGTGGTCTTTTTAATTTTTTTTTTCTTGAATTTAAAGCGCGCATAGCAGCAAACTGTATTTTCTCATCTCGAAAGTCGATGAGATTTTGGGCAATGGGATGCAGTGGCGTCCGAATCACAATCGGAACTTTTGCCTGCTAAAGCAGCACATTTGTGTGAGCCAGGTTTATTAAAAATGGTTCGGCAGCCGCTTGACCTTTGCAACATCAAAGGTGCATAGCTCAAGCCTTTGTAAGGTAGTTATGACCGCACTCTTTGCCAACACAATCACAAAGACAAGTCGTGTCAGTCGCAGCAATTATGACAGGAACACGAGGCCATGTGTTGCGAAGGCCACCTTCAAAATATTTACACAAAAGCACTTGTGAAAGTGGCCCATGACATGGGCCTCGACTCAATAGCAATTGAGGTGCGGTTACATTGTCGATTGTGTATAGTTTGCTGCCTAAATGGCTGCCACAAGAATTTGGAAGTCAAAAATTACGTTATCATCTTGGCGGTTCACATTTGGTTTCTTCTGCAATACTGTCACAAGACTGCTGTCACCAAGAAACAAGGTTGGGCAATTTGTTGGCTTAGGGATTTGAATGTGAAGGTTTGGTTCAGAGCCTCAGGCAACCTCTGCCGCTACCTGGCTTTTAACTTTTGTTTAGACAAGGCAGTTCGTGTTTGAAAGGGAAAAAAAAATTGCATTGATTAAAAAGCTTTCTTCAAATTTGTCTTCTTAGAGTTCAAAAGCTTCCTCTTGCATTTCCTTCCTTCTCAAATGTTGATAGTCCTGCTCATTGACATTCCTCTGGGCCCCAACATTGTACACTCGGTGGCCAATGGCAAATAAAACCAACACCACTTAATACGATCAAAACGAAAGTAGAATCGAAGAAAAACACTCACACCACACCACACCACAAACACGCATACGGGCACAGTGAAATTGCGTTAATCACACAGGAGAGATTTGATCGCGTACAGTCAACTAGTGCGCGGTGATTTTTATGGGGAACGATTTTTCGGTACCATAAAAATGATCCCACGGAAACGACACGCTACCGGAAACTATCGTTACCGTGAAATCCTCAGGCCTGTTGTTAGTGAATCCCTTTACATTGATTGTTTTTACGTTAAATCGCACATGAACGTTTCTTCCTGGTTTACAAATTCAAGACTACGTGTTATATTCTGGGCTCTTTTTCCTCCCTGTTGGATCACATGGCCAGTAAACTGAAAAAATAGAAAATTTAAGGGTGCATTTAAATCAGACTTCTACTCATTTTACTATTATATTGGAAAATAGGCAGAAATGTGGAGCAGAGGTTTGTCGGTGTAGAGGAGGGGACCTGTGTCCAAGGAGGGCCTTAAGGAATTGGGCAGATCCCCTCCTCTACAATCGGCCAACAAAAAAATGCTCACAGAGCTCTGGTAGAAGTAAAAAAAGAACAATGGACCTAAAACTGCTATCTGAGTTATGCAGTGTGCTATGTTGGCCTTTCATTGTTGATTGAAAAACCAGGTTGAATTTCCAATTGCAGACATTTGACTGGAAGAAAATGAATAACAGGAGTCATAGCTCGGCTGAAGTTGAATTCTTTCTTGTGGTTATCAGTTTCCAGGTATGCCACAGTTTTAAAAAGTCACTGTTGCAAAATCAGTCAGGCTGCTACACTACAAACAATGTAATACCGTATGGTATCTACGATCAGGGTGAAGAGGAAAAAAAGACCGCGTATGCTCCGAAGGCAAACAAGCGTTGTAAAATTTACTATTTATGTCTCATTTTTTTAATGTTATGGCACTGTTCTAACATCAGAAATGTACTGTCATCGTGTTCTTAACTATTTTACTGTTAATTTTCTTGGCTAGAGTTGACAAACAGTATTTTACAATTGTCATAAGAATGTTATAAATTTACAGAATTTATATTACAATACAGTACAGACACCGATGCCATGTGAGAGTCCAACCATATCTATCAGATCATCACCTTGAATTTGGGTGGGGGTTTTTTTCCTCCCATATGAAAAATGCATCACTCACAAAAAATGAATCAGATAAAATTGAAATTACGGTATGCAAGATCCTGTTCATTTATCAAGAGTTTATATACTGTCATGCACTCTGCCACTTGTGCTCTGACATGCACACACACACACATACACATACATCCACCTTCTGACTTCCCAGTGTATGTCTGGAGTGTAAATTGTGTGCATGTGTGTTGACAGAATGGGGTTTTGTGGAGAGAGATGCCCCAGAGTGAGAACAGATTGGTGTCTGAGCCTTCATGTCCTGACTCATTAATCTTGTCTTTAATTCATGGCCTCACCGTCAGTGCAACACACACACACACACACACACACACACACACACACACACACAGTTCCAAGGTCCTGAAAACCAAGGAAATCACACAGAGAAGCTCATTGGCAACAAATGACAGCATTGTCACTAAGAGGAGGTTTAAAATTTTAATCACTTCATTTGTTCTTGCTTCCATCACACTTTAAACACAGGCACACATCTTGTTAGCATTGATCTCGTGTACTTTTGCCAAGAATGTGAAATTAAAAGAAAAAGATTGAATGAATGATTGAGCGCAATCAAGCTGGTTAATGTAGAGGAATTGTATTAGGAAGTCCTGCTAACTGGGACAGTGGTGGATTATCACTTTATGCCACCAAACATTCCCCTACTTGATCGTGGACGTCATCCTAAAAAAAAAAAAAAAATCCTAAAAGTTACTCGCACACATGGATTGTGTACGAGTGTGAATGTGCAGTATTTGCAGCTTTGAAGCAGACCACTGGGGGGTTGGCAGAAGGTATCCACAGTATCGCTGTGTCTTTTTAGATCCAAGTGGGAGGGCTCGCCATCGACCCAAGTGGATGGTCAAAGTGACCAATCAAATACCAGTTATCAATCTACAAAGGTCGACAAATATTTAATCTGTTAACATCAGTTTTCTCTTTTTTATTGCCTCATTTTTTATCCATGAAATAAATGCATGTGTGGAAGAAAGTGAAGCCCTGCGACTACTGATATACTTTGTATTCCTCGTTCCAGTACGTTCCTAATTTTCCTCATTTTGGATGCACACTGTGGGTGATGTTTCGGAGCCGCTTACTAATGTCATATGGTCACGTTTGCTTCTCATGTGAGGGAATCGGCTTAATGCTTGCTTTATCAGATTGAACTGGGCTGTGTGTTTTTGTCCTTTGAATCCCTTCCTGCCTCGGTCATGTGAGATCTCTGGCAGATTTCCTTGCTCCTCAAATGTCCAAGCAATCATGATGAAGATGGAAAAAGGGAGGAAGTCCTTGAAAAGGGGAAAGACATTGTGGGGGTTAGGCTTTTTTTTTTTTTTTTTTTTGGGAAGGGAGAAGCTTTTGTTCTGACTTGGCAACAACTATCTCACAAGGTCCCAAACGATCCAAGTAAAAAAAAAAAAAGTGTTTATGCCTGCCACTAATGATTATCTTGAATCACTTTATCTGTTAATTATTTTGTCAGTTATAAAACATGTTTTGATTTCCCATCCCTTTATTCAAAAGCTGACATTTTCAAATTGACATTGCCGAAAATGCACACAGATTTGTTACGATTCAACACAAAGGTCGGTTGGCTTTCATGGGGGACTACGGAAATATATTTTATTTACAGTTGAGGAACTGAAATTCTGGGCATTTGGAAAATTTGGGAATGAAAACTGGTAAATTAATCATTGCGTGTCTAATGGAATTGGTGGCAAGACTGACGTTTATACCTCACTTGTTGGGTTACATTTTGTGAAGTTGTCATAGTGAGCGCATGCAAGACCGCAGGTCAAAGTGCTGAGTAAGTTGAAAACCTTGCCATTATTTTATCTTAAACCTAACTTTTAAAAGCAAACCAATGTATAATAATGTGTTTATTTTCAGACACAAATTTAGTGCTTGTGTTTTTTGAGATTAATACATGGCAAGAGGACCTTGAAAAAATATTGGCCATTCAATTTGGCCATTCGATCACATCATTGAGGAAATGAATTTTTTTTTTTTTTTTTTCTAGCCCTACTTCAACTATCTCAACATTTACAAAATGTTTCATGGCAGCAGCACAAGTTCAAGGCCTGTTTGACAGTTCTGGATCAAAGCATCTTCGAAGTTAACCTGATGGGCATTTTTCACACGTCAGAGTAGATGAACTACAGGTACGAAAGCACCCCTAGACTGCTGCACGCCACTCTTGTTAGAAGTGAGAGATCAAGTTAAATAGAGCTCAAGTCATTCAAGGCAGTTTACTTTTTCTTCAGTTTCTGATCTCCAAAACACTTGTGCTGATACTTACGTAGGTCACTGTTATGTGATGGATTTCAGGGACTGTTCGTCACAGCATAAGCCGAGGGTCACTTTTCCTCGCCGGATCACTCTCTCTCTGTAAATAAACTGCATTTCATCAGTCACGCTACATCAGCGCAGGTTTGCTCAGTAAAGAAAAACAAACACATGATGCGTAAGTTCGGTTGCACACTGTACCCTATCCCCGGGAATTTCTCGCCACCTCGCAATGTACATGTGCAAAGAACTATAGGATAGGTTGCTTAGTGACAGTCCTCAAAGGTTATTTGGATCTTTTTGGGTCTCGGGAGCACTTGAGTTGTTGTTTCTGCTTTCAGTGCGGTATTTTGTCTGAACCGCTGATGCTCAACTGGTCGTTTTGGATCCAAAAGTGCCACAGATGGCAATGTCAAGAATACATTTTGTATTTGCAGTTGTCATGCCCACCATAAGTTTCTAAACCAAGTCCTCAAAGTCTTTCTGAACCATGTAGCCCAGTGATGTCTTAAGTCCGGTCCCCAAGACCCCCTGTCCAGCCTGATTTCGCCCTCCTCCAACGCACCTGATACAAATGACCAGGATCAAGATGTGTTAAGAGAAGGGAGACATCCAACAGGCATAGATGGGGGGCTCTCGAGGACAGGACTTGGGCACCCAATGCAGATGGTACACGTTATTTTAAAACAGTCTGTTTTCTCAATTGCTCTTGACATTAAGAGAATCACGTCATGGCCACAATAGGAAAATACAGTACAGTTGAAAACCAGAAGTCAAACTCCAAGCCATCTCATTGTGACTTGTTGATGTCATGAGTCAAAGTCAAGTGATGTCTTTTAGTTTGAATGTCAGCCGCAGTTAGTCAGGGTAGTTAAGTGCGCACAGTGAATGCGGCTCCCATCTGACCCACTCATTCACTTGAACAGAAACCCAGATAAGACCTTTACAAGTGACGCCTCGTGAATTTGAAGTTTGTATGGGAGGTGTGTGTGACATCACTGAAACAGACTCGGGCTCATCAGCACAGAAGAATGCTGCTCTTTTGAGTCATGTCACTTGTTACTCAACGAGTGAATGCATACGCCATCATAAACCTTCCATTGTAGCTTGTGTCTCTATACTCTATACTGTACTGACATTGTGTGGCCATTTGTATCTCCGTCAGGTTGTTGTTCTACACTCTTCTCGCCAACATCTAAAAGTGCTTGTGTGCGCTAGAATAGCTTTTGTCAGAATTGTGTTAAAGGTGAATACTATCTGCTTTTTGTGTCAGAATTGTGTTAAAGGTGAATAGTATCCGCTGGGTCAAACTCAACTGCCGGGAACTCTTTTCAGCCCAAAGGCAAATAAGCCTTGTTTGGTCGAATATTTAATCTGACGGATGTAATTTGGAGAAGGCTGGTGGAAGCTGAACACGAGCGGGGGCTTGACGAAAGACAATGACAAAAATGAATTAGTAGCCAATCAGATCAGAAAATTGAAATCTAAAGGCGGTGTCCGCGCAGTCATTAATTGAATCCCAATTTGGGGTTTGTTCATTTAGTGCTTGTTGGTAAAACTAATTGATGTAAAAAAAAAAAAAATGGGCCAGGCAAAAACAATTTCATTTCGGTTGACCGTCTCGGAAACTGTATCGTACATATGACACAAAAAAGTAGGCTGCGCGGTGGCTATACACTCTGGTTATCTGTCAATATGTATTTCCAGTTCATGGTTTGTATACACATGCCCAATTAATCATCAGTTAGTGACAATGGACGTCGAGCTTTGATTGCTCTTCTCAGCTACTGTTACCGATTGAATTTCCCTTCTTTATTTATTTACTGTCAGAGGGGGGGAAAAAAGTCACTCGTGTGTTGTATTGTTGTAGCTTGTTATGGCGCAACACATGTGCAACCAACCAGTCAGAGGTGATGAATATGAAGCTCCTCCTAATGATCGTTAAAACGCTCCTTTCTCCACATGCAGTGTTAGGACCATTTATCAGCCACACTAATCGGCTACTTTCTAGTTGCTGTAGCAACCGGCTGCATGATCTCCCCTTTTTCTCTCTCACCTTTTGCTTCCTTGAGCTAATCTCTGAGTCCCCTACGCTTATTCCCTTAGCCCCTAGATTTCTTAGTTCAGAAAAAGCGGAAAGTTTCAAAATGGGAAGGGGCTTCCCACGTGGGAGTGGAGCAGAGAGAAAGAAAAAAGGTGCGGTTGTGTGAAAGGGGGAGTTTAAAGTGAAAGACTTGCTTTACCTGCCAGGTGGGACTCAGGGGTGGGTGACAGAATACACTGCAACCGACATTTGCTTCCTTGTACACGCTGACATAATAAAGAAGCCCTCAGGTGGTCTCTGGATCGGATCCTCAAAGTACAATGAATATCTAATCTGATGGGTGGAGAACAGGCAGTAAAACATGTTTAAATGTAAATGATAGTCCGCCATCTGGATGGAGTGCTACGACATAGCAGCACCACGCCTGTTACCGACTAGCCTGAATGTTTGGGGGTCGTCAAAGGATAGTTCTAGCAGACAATAGATGCTTAATACATGGTTTTGGAAGTTCCATTGGTTGTATAGCTACACACCTTACAAGGAGCTGCTTTACATGGAGTCGAGTTGTATTCTTGTCATGAAATGCTTTTACGAGACCATAATCGCTAGCGTTGGGTGGAATCCTCATACTTCCAAAATCCTCACTTTTCACAAGACCCCAACAATGGCATGCATTTGCATCGTCAACGTGAGCAAGCCCAACTAGCTAGGTCATGAATTTGTCCCCCCTCAAAAAAGTACCCACACACAGTTAATTGGGTTTGTGAAAAACTATGAAATTTACCAATTTGTGACAAAGGAGGTTTTGACCCGAAGCAACGATATGTTGTTGCTAAAGTAATGTGTACGAATACACGTCCTACGCACTGTATTTTGTGAAAAACGTGAAAATTTTCAAGTTTATCATCCGTATAGCCGCTTTGGGTGTAAAGCCTCCAGACAGGAGTGAAATTGGATTATTTTTTTTTTTGGGGGGGGGGGTATTTTTAAGCCAATGAAGTTGAAGAGGTTGCGCAGCTGAACGTACATCATGTCATGACAATAAACGTTGATCGTTTTTAAAATTAGTCCAAGGCCTCAAAAAAAAAACAAAAAAAACCTCTGCTACAGATGGTACCGTCACAACACCACGAATGGTGTCCAAGCCGGTCCACCAATATGTTGGGCCGCTGAAGTAGATCGTCAACTGTCGCTACGGCAACAAGAAATGGTGATGTCCCTTTTTTGAAAGCCTGTGACTTTATTAATATCCGTAGTTATAATAGTCAAGAGATTTGCGTGTTGATTTAAGATCATGAGTCGAACACGGTGTGAAAGCAGCTCACCCTTTGAATCTCCGGTCACCTCCACGTGATCAATACACTTTGACATGCCCTGACTTGTACCTTGTAGAGGTGTCAATCACTCTGCTCTCAAGGTGCTTGTCCGCTACACCCACATTACTCACATAGCTCCTCACTGATTGCACAGGAACTGGACTGCCTTTGTTTGGGCCGCCCATTTTTTAATTAGAAACAATGAAGTCAACTATTGAAACGGCATGTACCCAAAGTGTGACTCATCATTCGAGCGTTCGTCAATCCCTCGTGGTTACTTCCGTCTCTGCTTCGGTGCAATCGAGCTACCTACGGTGTGTGTGTCCTGTCACACTCGCTTAGTCATCCTGCCCATCTGTGTCAGAAGTCATTCCCGTGTAGCGATGGGTTCAATTGGGGATTAGGTTTATTTGGGGAGTTTACGCGTAATCTCAGCGTGCATCGCAATCGAGGCCCGTGGAGGAAGTCAAGGTGAGAGTGAAAGAAGACAAACAGTCCCTTTTTCTTGGCAGCTTCTCCCACGTTACGAAGACAAATTAACGGTCTTTAGTTCCTTCAAGGTCTGTGCTTGGAAGGTCGGAATGCAAGGTCACCACTTCCTCTGCCTTGTCCTCACATGTACGGTACAAGGCTTTTTCGATAAAGTGGAATCTCCCATGTCGAAATGATTTAATTTCAGAATAACTTTATCCAAAGTTTATAATACTTGGCACCATCATAAAATAATTACAGGTTTGGAGAATATTTACTTGATCTGTCACACAAAATAATCGAATATCATAACAGTATATAAACCCTTTTGAAGGTACCAGACAACACAAGAGTGTGCAATACTGTCACCTAGTGGCTCAGCAAAATGTTTTAAAACTGATTTTGAGGATTGCAAAGTATGACCCATCATCAACACCACTGGTGGGCAAAATATGTCCCGTGGGCCCAAAACGGCCCGCTCCATTCTGTAATCTGGAATACTGACGAAAATTCTCATTCAGAAATTCGACTACAACTACCACATATTGCTTGACTTTCACATTCTTTGAAATGGGGAAAACAATGTTCCGCACAACAAATAGAAGTACAATTAATCTAGCCTAACAATTTTAGTCTATGGTCTATTGTCAGTGTTAAATGAAAAGCATGTATCCATAAAGTAAGATTTTACTAGGGGAAAAAACATCTCTTGTGTGGACATGCGGCCCAAGCCAATAGTAACGGGCTTGATAGGGTCAATGTTTGGTGCCTTGACTGAACTTTGTATGCAGTGAAACCTACTAAACATTAACAAAAAGCTCAATGGATAAAACACTTGGGATACATCTACCGCATCAAACATTGGCGCAAGAGCTCATTTTACTAAAAAATGCAAAGCCCTTTTTTTTTTTAAATGCAGTTATCATTATGATAGTCTCCAAGCAGAGCTTTTTCCACGTCCAGGGAGAGGCGGGGAGGGGGGACATTGAGTCAGAGTGGACCATGTCGGAGCTTTTTGATTATTGTCACACACTGTACTGTACCTAATTGGGAGAAAAAGTCTTCTTTTGTCATTCTGTAAGCATGTGCCGAAATCCAAACCGATTTTGCGTCATAAGTACTTTTGGTCTGAGTCACGTTAAGATGCATAATTCAGGCCCAAAAGTGAAAGGTGGGTTTGTTTATCTTTTTTCTGCAGTGGGTCCAAGCCCGGTTGGTGCCAGAAGAGAACTTTGTTTTTATTTGGGAGATTGAGGGGGGGTTATTTGGCTTCAGTGGTGCGCTTTTCCTGTCCAGTAAACACATATCAAGACCCAAATCTTAGATGGAATTTGATAGATTGAAAGTCGCATGAGGAATGCTGTCCACAGTCATTTAATTTACATGTACACAGACACGCACACACACACACAGGATTGAGGTCATCGCGTCGGCTTATCTTCCGCCAGCATGTCGACAGCCGGTGAAATTCTTAGAAAACTCTGCAAGATTCAGAAGTTCCTGTCAGTACGACGACATTGCGCGATACTCTGAAACCTCTTCCTCCCTACGCACGCTGCAGTTTCTTAACTGTGCGCCGTGCTCTTAAGTTGCAAGTTCATCCAGGAAGAAATGTCATCTTTTCACTTATTCTGTCAGAACTCCTGTTGAAACCTGGCCTACCTGCAATGAAAATGTGCAATATTGGTAGACCATATAAATATCATTTCAACACTGACTCACCCACCCACCATAAAGACACACACTTTAAATGGGAAGTCAAGTCAAAAAAGGAAGTCAAGTCAAAAAATGTTCTTTACGGTAATCTATGCAGCTCCTCGAGTCTGAACGCATCATTGTGATTGATACTGTATTTGTGGAATATGAATTAGGCGGCAAAACACGCCCATTTTTATCCATCCCAGGGGGGCAGCCATTCTGTCAACTGAAAATGACATCACGGCTGCTGAGGTCAAGTCAATTGATTTCTCAGCCTGTGAGCGTCACGTGACCAAACTCCGAAAACAGCTGAGCCATGATTGGTTATTTACATTTTGAAACGTATTAAAACTCAAATGTCCAACCCAATATCAGATAGCTTTGAACTTTCTGGAGGTTTTGAAGCCCTCGTGTGCCTTAAAACGAAACGTGTTCTGTTTGAGAATGCATGATGTTTACCAACAGCCAACAGCCTAAAATGATGAATATTGTGTGAAATTTCTTAATTGATCACTATTATACTGGGGTGACAGGTGTCCCGATCTGTCGGGTCTTGGATTGGGTACCAATAGATACTTGGACATTGGTGAGATGGTATTTCAGTGTAATTACAGGGAAAACTAAAGATGCCGCAAGTGAGATTTGTCACACAAAAAAAAATCCATACAGAATTTGGTGCGAAATGAGTTTAACATTACAATCATCATCATCATCATCAGGTAGTGATAATCCTGATGGATAGTGATGGTCTCTCAGTCTGACAGTCTCGTTTGACTTCCGCTATAGTCATATCCTCTGTTTTCAGAAATACCCATTAGCATCTCTGCAGTGGTTTCACTCTTGCTGTCTCATCGGGTCTGCCGTTTCCAGTACAAGACCAAAATGTTCCCTTTGTTGTTTGCCTCCCCCTTCGACCCAGAACTAGTCATCGCTCATTTTTTGTCTGACTAATCCAGGATGACTGGCAATTTTTTTTTAAGGGGTGGGGGCATTTATGGGCCTGCAAGGACAGCGGGGGCATCATCAGCATTCTGAGTCAGTCTGCTGTCCCTTGTGAGGCCGTCAGACGTCCCCTGCTGGTGAAAATCGACAACTACAAGCAGTTTCCAGGAAATGATTTCAGTGGGCGGCGGCTATGCGGGGCTTGAGCTGGGAAAGAATGTCAACATCTCCCATGAACCTGCGACATTATTATTGGAAGGAGAGCAAGGGAAGTGGAAGCAAATCCTAAAAGGCGTTACCATGCACAGTCATGGACAATGTAGCCTTTGGGACTTTTTGTTTTAAACCAGTGAGTGTTGCCATGGTTACGGTATGCTCTTGACGCCGCTGTAGGTGGATGTATGACACCGACTTGACTAAAAACTGTTTTGTTGATTGACAGTATGTAAGTGTTTTTGGAGCCTGACCAGATAATTTTGAGGACAATGGTCAGTCAACCACAACAAGGGTGGACCAGATGTAGTGCTTTGCTTAGAACACACAATCCTTAAAACTATACTTTTACTGGATGAAAGGTCAACTGACTTGTATTAAAACTCAGATACAGCAACATCAGGGGCGTACAAAATTAGGGAGGGGCTCCACATGGAGGGTTCATTGTGATTAGAATATTTTGCTGCCGTCCTGAGGACCAGCACAACGATGAAATCTTAATTGTCCACTATTCATTGTCACCCAACTATCGTGGCTTCAGTTGTGATAGCTAAATGTCTGCCTTTGATGGCCACCTCGAAATGGCCTCTCTAAACCAGAATGGGGCGTCTTCTGGTGTCTATTGAGGCATGACTTTGTCAAGACTTCATTGTGCTTTGACTTAGTGTTGCCATTTTTGAGGGAGGTCGCATTTGACTGCAGTATTTGTTGAGGTTTTATGATTGCGCAGAATCCCAAGTCATTTCAGGCCCCGAGACATGATTTAATTGTGCCCTCTGCTGGTTGCCATTAAGTATTGAAGTAAAAATGTAATAAGCCTTAGTCAAACCCTACAAATGTAAACATTTTCAGCATATATATATATATATATATACACACACAACATTTCATGATGAATCCTGCATTCAGTTGTCATTTGTAAACAAATAGATGAATTAAAACTCAGAATATAAAATGTACATGTGCTTAATTTACTACCCATTTTAAAATTTACAATAAATGAAATTCATCTTAAAAGTAAAAGATTCAATTAGCCCATATCAGCTAAGAAAACCTGAAAAAAATGGCAACCAGGAAACTAATGCAACAAATATTACAGGGCTTTTGATAATTGCCAGTTTGTTTGTTCGCCGGAATAGGCCTTCGTGAGAGTCTATAACTTTTAAGACAACTATGTGTATCATTAAACACCGGTGGGCTAAATTGAGCTCATGGCTCTAGAGTTTCTTCTTTACTGTTCGCGCCACTCTGCAGTAGCATTAATTGACGCTCTGTTTTTTTTTTCCCAGCAACGCTTTGCCGAAATTTTTGGCCACGACGCGGCAGCGGAGGTCCGCCGCTCCCAGGAGAGTTTCAAGAAGTGGCTTTTGGCCGGGGTGACCTTGGTGACCGGGGTCGTGGTGGGCTCGCTCATCGCCCAGAAGCGCCTGTGATGACCTCTCATTTTACACACCCTCACACACTTAACGCATCCACAAAAATACATGACGGAAGTTGAATTGAAATTTCCGATTCCTGATGTTGACTCCTGCCATCACATGTTGGACGGAGAATTAACCTTGTTTTTGGACTGTTGTGAGAAACAAGTGGAAGGGAGGGTCTTTGTGTCCACGTTCCCCCCTCCACCCTGGCACTAAACCTCAGCATAAACACGTCGGCATGTTATCGTTTCAGGAATTTATTCCTTTTTATGCCTCCTGTTTGTTTTTTCCTCTGTAAGTGTGCACACACACATTAGTTCTACCGAAGTTCCCCATTTTGATTCTCCCAGGAGGCTAAAACTTAAATGGACAGCGAGACTGCGTGAACCAGCCTGACAAACGTACAATGCAGTGTCCACAAAAAGTTAGGGCTACTGGGCTTTTAGGGTGCAATTTCAGGATGAATCGAAATTGCACTATTACCTTTAAGAGAAGATTCGATGAAAGTTGACCTGTAAAGGCTGTAGTACATTCTAGGTTCATCCTGGAATAGCAGCAAAATCTCGATAGCTATTTTTGTGAGTAGAGTGTGTGTAATCTCAGAAGAGCTGTTAAAATAAACATCCAAACCACAAATGATCAGAAGATAAAATTCTGAACATTTGTTCGCATCATCTTTCTTTATACATTTAGTTTGTCCCCATACAACTAGTAACAGGTTCCCAAAACTTGATCCAAATTGACAGCATGCTTTCAGCCTTGGCTACTGCGCTCATCCACTGTCGACACCGCTCCTGGCTCTGGCAGGCATCGCTTGGCTGTGCCATATGGAAAGTGATAGGGGGATGTGGTTACCGGAACAGTGTGGAGTGGCACCTTCCTGCCAAGTCACCCCCCCTCCCCCTAAATACTGTTTCGCATGGTAGTTAATGTGTGGTGCTTTTTGTTTGAGACATTTTAGCTGTCCCCATCCTCATTTTGTGCTTTTAGTTACATTTGGATTTTTAAGCTAATCGAAGCCCAGCACTCCCGGCTGATATATTGCTCAATTTTGAGTGAGGTTTTAATTTTTTTTTAACCGTTTACGTTCAGCCAGAGCACAGTATGTGTGCGTGTCTGTGTGTGTGTTGGGAAGGGGGCATTTTGTCCTCGTCGACTAGACAGTAGCTGACAAATGCAGCAAACGTAGCAGCTCACACCGCAGATAGGACATCTGTCAGCATGAACATGTTAGGTATTTGGATGTACAGTTGTAATGTTTGGTAGCACTGATCATTTAACACCCCCGTTAAACATTTTGAATGAGCAGTTAATAAAAGTTTATGACATTCATTTGTGTTGGGCTCATGATTTGAACATCCAAACAAAAGGGTTTACCAGCATCTCCAAAATACAGCAATCATCAATTCTCAAAGAGCCTAATTAGTTGGATGGGTGGATTTTGAGGCTGTGGAAGCAAGTCACCTTGATGATCCCTCCCTTCACCGCGCCCCCGTCCCTTCCTTGCATCGTCCCGAAGATGTCAGGTTGCTGAATCACGCCACTCGAAGCCGGCACAACTGCCGCGATCGCCTGCCACTCAAATGTGGTCACAGAGGGGAGGGAAAGACCCTGGTCGATGCGCCAAGCTCAGATGAGTGTTTACGAAGGAGGAATAGTGAGGCTGATGGTGGTGCACAATTGCGCAAAAGGTAATGTAGCTCATGTTTGGTACATGGCCTTGAAGAAAACACATTTAATGCGATGATGATTGCTGTTTTGAGTGTACAAGTGCAGAGTTCACATGAATGATGAACACCGTAAGGATGTCATTAAGCCGCACAGCTTACAGCTACTTGCCGTATTTCATTTGTGGTCCATATGTTTTCAATTATGTACATGTTTACTGTAGTGCCAGCAGTGAGACTGCCATTTGTATGCCATGACACATGAAGTGTGCCGTGGCAATTCCACGCAATTTGCGCACAAACGAGTGCAAACATCTTCTAACATACTATGCCAGCGACATGTGCTAACTTTCTTCTTTACATGGCAGTTGGTACAATAAATGTCCATTCACCTGTTGCCATTCATACAGCAGAGTAAGTCAAAATAATAGTAACATTGTTTCAATAATATCCCAGATATGCTTTGCAAATAAAGCCAAATGCAACCTCCTGGTTTAATGGACTACCATCCATTCGTATATTAAATACATGAAGTCAGACATGTTGGACGGAGATCAAACTATATTATTGTACGGTTATCACGTGCAGACGCATTGAGAATGTGCTGCTTTATTTTCTATTTCCATTGGCCCTTCTCATAGTCCCACTTGGAGGCCAAACCTTCGACCGGGTTCACCCTCATGTCCAACATCCTCTGGATTTGTTTCGCCTGCCACTCACTGTCAAAGGTCCGGGGTTGCGCGGGGTACACTGGAGACACATACAAATCGGAAATCAATCCTTTACGTATCACAAAACCGAGTGAGTCGATCACTTCGAAGGTGTCCCAAATAAGAAATAGGGGATTTTTTTTCCTGTGAGGTTTTAAGAGCTTAATTGCCAATCGCTATAAAATTCTGAAAATCCGTTGAATTTAAATGCGTCGGCTCAAACCACGTGACGCCCCTGACTTTTCTTATTGGCTACCATTATGTAAACAGGAAAAATGCTTTCGCGTGTGGAGCGGACTTTTTCTCGCGCTTTTAACAACTTGTAGCTAAATTGGCCGTCCTGTGTTAGCAATACGGACAATTAGATTCCTGTAAAGTAGAGGACGAGTGGCATGATGTTCCATACTCTACAATCTATAAAGAAGACACGACGACACGTTGTACTGAAAACGTATTGCCAATTTGTGGATTATGTCGACACTTGACCAAACAAAACTTCAGCGGAACTGTCATAAAAAGCTCCATAACGTTTAAAGACTTTTGGCATTATAGTGTACACAAAATGTTACGACTTCCAAAAGCGTAAAAGTGAGTATAAGCCAGACAAGCCACCTGAACGGAGGGGAAAAAAAGAGGCAATGACGTGTAAACGAGGGCCCCTGAACTCACCATAGATGGACTGCCACCACACCAGCAGCCCGGTGAGGCCCAAAAAGATGAAGATGCCCCCCATGACCGTCTTCCACTCGTCTGTTTTCTGCTTCATCTCTGGGTAAGTCTTACGGAACATCAGGCGGTACACTGCCATACGTTTGGACAAGGTCAAGGACATTTTAGTGACTTTCTGGAGTTTTTATTCAAACATCGTGTTCGTGTTTGGAGCGTACAGGCTATCTTCTCCTCTTTGGTCAATTGGTTCCAGGGCCCTTTCTCCTTTTCCTTGAGAGTCTTGTCGGCAGCGTTCAACTCATCCTTGTAGGCCCTGTCCGGTAACGGGGTGTCCATACGATCACAGTACATGGGCTTGGACATGTCCGCTATCTCGCTTACATCAGCTGGAACAAAAGTCATCCACAAGTACGTCAAAAAATGCAGTCGGTCTTGATTATGGTAATGATAATCACAATGAAGACTATAACATTTAAATCCAATCAATTATGACTGCAAATTTTAATTGATGATGCCTCGCGAAAGTAGGTCAAATACTGTAGAACATTTTGGAACAAGCTCCAGAACTTTTTTTTACAAGCCAGCTCAAAGAGCTAGCTGGGGCTCAGTTAGGAGCCAAGACCTTCTAAAAGTGTTTATAATTTCCGAAATAATAGTAGTTAAGTTGTTTAAAATAGTTCTGAATGATTAAGAAATAATTCACCGTTGGGGTTTTCATAGACATAAAAGGAAAGCTTTTGATACAAGAGATTACGATATAGCAGTCTAATTGTAAAATTTGAGCGATTTGGCATAAATCGTTTGGCATATAAATTGATGAAAATTATTTTTGTTGCGGGCCACATCGTTGTTATGGTGTCCCACAGAAGGCCGTTATGACGGTGAACCCATATAAATGTATGATCAGCTTATATTGTCATACATACATAACAAATTGATCGGTAATGGTTTTGAAATAGGTAAAGGTTTTTCACCTTGATTCAAACAAGTTATAAAAGTGGCCCTGAGGAGGAGGTATTTGACCTGTTTCTTCTTTGGTGTAAATGACGATTCTAAACACTTCTCCCCACCTCTTATAAGAATAATTAAATATGATACTGTACCATGACCATGACCGTGACTCGCCATGGTGGCGCTACTCGGGGTCACGAGTGCCATCACGCGCCTGCCAAGGAACCTTGTTCCGAAACGCCCTGCAGTCAGGCCGAGCATCTGTAAACACCGTGCACAAAACCTGGCATTAACATACTGGAGGAATTTGAAAACAATAAATCCACCATGAGAGCGTAAAGTGTATCTCCATAAATAAAACAATATTTCTTATCCATAATTTAAAAAAACTGAGTAATTGGAGTTGAGTGATATTGTGTGATTGTCTCTTTTATTGCATTTTAATTAACATTTTCTTATCATTTGTTAACATTTTTATTTTTTTCAAATATATGTATTGTTGTTAAGGCTTGAGCAGCTACTGCTGCAAGGTCGCTGTATTATTTTATTGAATATTATTTTAGGAATTATGTAAACACGTAATGTTATTGTTTAAAACTTCATAATTTGTTAGGATCATGTATTATTATGACATTCTTTATTTGTGCCACGTAGGAATTATGTAAACACGTAATGTTATTGTTTTTAAAAACTTCATAATTTGTTAGTATCATGTATTATTATGACATTCTTTATTTGTGCCACATGGTTGTCAGAAAGGTCCCTATCAATTTATCTTTATTTTTCTTCAGAGGTTTTTCATTTGCATGTTATAATTTTTATTGCAATGTCGTGTATTTTGAGTCCACAGAAAGATACTCATTGATGTATTCTACAGTGAATTCCTGCGAAAACTCATGAGGTGCCACAAAATAGCAGCCAGGCACTTTTTTTTTCTAATAGACGAAATGAAGCTCCTTCCCCTCAGCATAGGTGCTTTGCACCTAGCTGCCACCAGATGGTGCCAAAACAACATTTGGACTGTTAGTTCCATAAATATTTGGATGTTGACATAACTTTCCAGCATTCCGCCTGTGTACAATATCACAATAGAATTTAAATAAAACAATCGAGATCTGCTTTCAGCTCCGAGCTTCAATTTGAATGTTTTTATATCCAAATCGGGTGAGTGGTGTGAACATTTTATATGTGCCTCCACCTTTTAAGGGACCATATGTCATTGAAACTAACGTAATCAGAAATCAGATCACTTTTCAATACTTTGTTGCAAATCCTTCTCATCTCAATCCGTGGACGTCAACAAGGAACAGCTGAGTAGCCATCCAATTACTTTTGGTCCCTTAAAAGGTGGAGGCATGATAAAATTAGTTGTAATTCCTATACTGTTCATCTGATTTGGATGTAAACATCATCCAATTCGATCTCAAAGTCTGCACTTTAAGCACATCTTGATTGTTTCATTTCCAATCCATTGTACAGAGCTGCAATGCTGAAAATTGGGACAATGTCCAAATATTTATGGAGCTGACTTTCTTCAGTTGACTTCTGCCCTTCATGAGGGGATAGGAATTCAGCCTGTGTATAATTGAAAAAATATATAGAATTGGGGAAAAAATGGAATCCCCCCCCCCCAATTCTTTCCCAAAAAGCTCATAAACTAACATGTGTGTTTTTCATGAAAAATAGGCAAAACGGGGGGAAAGAATCACATCACTCCCCCCCAAAAAAAATATAAGATTGATAAAAATGGGGATGGGGGGGGATCAGTGAATATGCGAATCGATGACAGTATAGACATGGCATTGACCAAAAAAAAAAATGGCAAATAAGTTTTTCAGCAAATACTGAAGTATTGATTCTGATAACGAACAAAAATAGTGTGTCCAGAGATGACGCACCATCCCAGGCAAAAAGGCGGCATGGCCCGTCCCTCTGGAAGTACACCCGAGGGCCAGCGGAGATGAGCCCTCCGCTTATTGAATTTTGTCAAAGCACATTAAACGTGTCATCTCTCAAATGATTGGGAATTGTGGACATGAATTTGTTCAAAGTGAATAGGTCACATTTGCTCCTCTTTTGCAAACTGTTCTTACTCATGTCTTTTTTTTTTTAAACATACTTGCTGCACTAAGCTTGCTCTTGTCTCCTAATTCAGTGCTGCAACCAAGTCTGAAATGATTCCAAACAAGAGTTGTTATTTTCACCTGTTGCTGGCAATGGTTCACTGAAAGTGAAAATGGCGGAAATTGGCAGGTTGTCAAATTTAGAGTACAAGCTGACCTTCTAAAAGGTTTTGTGCTGAAAGGCGACGGCACGCCCGCAAAGCAGGGAGTCTTTTTGTTCCATTTAACGCAAGACACATTGTTACAAATAAATGAATATTCCACACAAACCTGACACATGCAATGGCCAGTGTGTTCTCTTGTGAAAGCACTGCTAGAGATTAATTCCCTGCATTGTTCACCATCCCGACTGCACGTCCACGACTCTTCTCTCAAAGAGCTTCGGAATGGCGTAGTTGAGGAAGAGAGGCTGTTTTATTTCCCCTCTGTTCTTGTTGCTGATTATTCCGATTGTAATAGTGGATACTCACCATGGTGCTGGTGAAAATTGTGCGTGAAAAATAATTAAAAAAAAGCTTCTTCTTGTGCTCCGGTGTCGAGTCTGTTTAGATATCAGGGACACATGACGGGGAAGCAGTGAGTGGGCGGCTCCCAAGCCCAGCGTGGCAAAGTTACAAAGGGAGTTAAAAAAATATAGCTATAAATATATCCATATAAGAGTTATGCCTGTGACAAATGTGGAATGTTATTTACTGCATGCAACAGGTTCCAAAAATGCATGAAACTGTCTTTTTCCCTTTTTTCCTTGCACTGCTCACTTTGTGCACAAGGGAAGTTATATAAGGACACGAGGAGTTAGTTCACTGCCAGTTTGTTTATTTTTTGTTCCTTTTTTTATTTTTTATTTTTTAAATGAGGGACATTATGATGGCATTTAAGCATTACATTAAGTCATGGTTTATGGGGGGAAAAAAACTACATTCAACAGTTGACTGTCCCACACTACTTGAAGATTTTATTTTATTTTCTCATAAGTCTGGCCAAGAGCCCAGAGGCGAAATGCCTGAAGGGAGTGGGTGTGAGAGAGAACGGCTAGTTAACCAACAGCAGCCAAGCCAGAGCAAAGAGGGGAGGAGCCTCACTCGGGTCAGCCAAGGACGGGTTCATTTCTATGAGAGCAAACTAGAATGTGACCTAAAATCAGGCAGATAGTCCAGAGTTTTAGAGAAACCAACACAGTGTATATGAGATCCAAGATGGCGGACAGTGCGCCAGTGTGTTCGGCGACGCTCCTGCTATTTCGGGTTTTTTTCCTTTTCGCAAATCAAACATTCAAGATGGGATTGGATTTTTCACTTTAATCTTAAAACCAAAATGCTGAATGATGTTTACCAAATGCGTCCTCTCGATCGAACATAAACATAAAAGAAACGTTCATGCTGACTAAACTTTTTCCTCTCCTTGTAAAAAAAAAAACAAAAAAAAAAAACGATTTGATTTGATTTTGACAGCAGCAACAGGTTTGACTTGACATTTTTTATTTATTCAATGAGGTTAAATTTTTGAGTATCGGGCAGGGATTTTCCCTGCAATATTCTCCAGTTGGTATTCGCTCTTACTTTGATGCCAGGTTTCTGCCAGTCACAGTTGCTGACTTCATTTATTATTATTATTATTGCAGTCAAACCTCGGTTTTCGTCCATAATCCGTTCCAGGAGGCTGTTCGAAATCCGAATTGTTCGAAAACCGAAACCCCGCTCTTTAAAAAAAAAAAAAAAAACGATTTGATTTGATTTTGACAGCAGCAACAGGTTTGACTTGACATTTTTTATTTATTCAATGAGGTTAAATTTTTGAGTATCGGGCAGGGATTTTCCCTGCAATATTCTCCAGTTGGTATTCGCTCTTACTTTGATGCCAGGTTTCTGCCAGTCACAGTTGCTGACTTCATTTATTATTATTATTATTGCAGTCAAACCTCGGTTTTCGTCCATAATCCGTTCCAGGAGGCTGTTCGAAATCCGAATTGTTCGAAAACCGAAACCACGCTCTTTTAAAAAAAAAAAAAAAAAAAAAGATTGAAGAGGTTCTTGAATCTGTGAGCAAGGCTCTCGGTCCTGACCTTGATTTCACTGATGCACACAGTTATAGAAAATATCGGACAGAAGGATTGATCATTCTGGCAACTCTGCTTGACCCACGCGTCCTCATTGAATACGCTTGTGAATGTGAGAACAAAGTGGCCCAAGCCAGAGGCTCTTTCTGAATTGGAATTCCTTCTATCAAAGCAAAGTCATAAAGCTGCATCTGATCCCCATCTTGAAAGAGGAGAAAAAACCAACTGTTGCACTCAGCCTCCACGAGACCAAAGACGGCTCGTAGTTGCTTTTTCAAGAGCACAGCAACAAAAGACCAGTATTTCAAACATCACTCAAGTGGCCTCATGTCAAGTTATCGGTATTTGTGTGTGTGTGTGTGTGTGTGTGTGTGTGTGTGTGTGTGTGTGTGTGTGTGTGTGTGTGTGTGTGTGTGGGTGTGTGTAATTCAGAAAGGAAGCAGCAAGTCAAGGTGGCTGCATTGAAGGGCTGGCAAAACAACTCCAGGGAGAAATGTCACAATTTGGTGACGTCTATTGGCTGCAGACTTGAAACGCTCAGTGACTGTATTAAAATTGGCCATAATGGTAAAGTTGTACAGTACTTGGTCTTCCTGTTCAAATGGCAAAAGTACATAGATGAATATCGTAGTAATTTTCTTTGGAAATTGATCGATAGTATGTTAAAGCAACCAGCCAGCGTTAAACTCTAAAAAAATAGAGTGGCAAGAACCTGTTCTTAGTCGCGGTGGCAGCCAGTTGAAGGCAACTCTTCAACGTACAGTAATTCTCAAACAACGACATTTTGGTCCACTAGGTGGCAGTATCGCACAGCGTTTTGAGGACCTGGGAATGAATCCACCAACGGCAGCGTCTTTGGGGACGAAAGTAGCAATAAAATGTGGACTCTTCATAAATACAAATAATAACATGAATCGATTGCTCGTCTTCCTGCAACATGAAGAGAAGACAGCAACAGCAACAGAAAACATTCCAAAGGCCAGAATGATGGGGGTGAAACAGCTTTGCTGCATTACATAATTACAAACAATAGTGCATCTCGTCGCTTGTGTTACAATTCATATTCGAATCACTGGGCTCAGATCCTCCATTTTGTAAATTGTATTAGTGATTGGGTCAAACGTAAAACATTTTGCGAGGTGCTGAATATGCTGTATAAATAAATATGAGTGGTGTGTTAAAACATGTTAAATGTGTTGTGTTCACTTGTTCTGAACTGTTTAAAAATGTTCAAAATGTGTTTTTATTTTATCAGGAATATTACGATTAGTATTCGTATAGTCGTTTTTTGAATTAACCCTTTCATGCACCCTCTAACCTGATAACATGATAAGCTGTCCACTGTCGTAACCACTGTCCCTGAAAGGGATAATACATATAAAAACAAATTAGAAATTGTTTTTTAGTTTCCAGCTTTTATTTCAGCGCTTTTACTGATATTTTACCTTTTTGCCGCGGTATAGTTTAATGTATTATTAACAACTCTATTTCGGTACAAAGGTTAAAGTGACAAAAAGTATCGGATCGGTATCGGCCGATCCTTGAGGCTGCAGTATTGATATTTGATATGGAAAAATGGTCTCGAGCTATCCCCAGTTTCAACCTGCAGATCAGCAGCTAATGAGGTGAAGCGGCCAGTATATGTACATATTTGTTTTGATGGCTACATTTTGCTTTTAATCAGGTGCACTTTGTTGTTAATAAACTATGGTAATTTGTAAGGCTAATCTTTCATGATTAGATTGTAATTACATGAAAATGATTTGGGTTAACAGTTTCTTGCATGCTTACGGTTTCAACTGCTGTATTAATGAAGGCACTGATTGAATTTCTGGGTGTTGTCAGTTATTCGTGGTTTTTTGCTATTTGTGCTTGTTTTGTGGGACTATTTAATTATTGTTTTTTGTTATTGTGGAATTGTTTATTGATGTATTTATTTGTCATTTTTATTAATGTATTTATTTATTTTATTTTTATGAATGCACAGTATTCATCCGGACAGCTGGTGCCCATAACATCAAAAATACACAATAGTAGATGTTTCCGGATAAGTGCAGTCAAAATGGGATTTTTCCACCTTGACTTAGACAGCCATGTCCAACCTCTTTTAAACAGGACTTGTCTGTCGACATCTTCAACTGGTTCAGCTCCAGTTTTGTAAGAAAATCAAACAAAACAAATATGGCTGTAGTGTGTCATTTTTTTTCTATAACTAGGTGTCGTCGGAGAGAACCAAATGGTTTAAAAGCTCAGCTTGACTCGAATAAATGTGTTTTATCTGCCGGGACATGCAGAGAAGACACGTCTGCATAGACGGCAGCTGCAAGGACACGCGTCCGTTGCTCATTTATGCAAATTTGGTGTGAAGCGTGACGCCGCAAATAGTCCTAAATCTGCTCCCTTTCTATGACACCCCCTCCAGGAACCACCACACTTGCCCTCATTACAATTGGAGATGTTGCTCCATCTCTCTTGGGGAAACGTTGACCAGACGTCCTTTCGCTTCTCTTCTTTGTTCATCTCTTCATTTTTTCTGACAGGAGTTATGCCGGATTTGTCATGGAAATCAATTTTCTGTAACGCTTGACCTCATTAGAGTCACAGGTGAGCTGTTGCTTATCCTAGCTGACTTTGGGCAACAGGCGGTGAACGCTCTGGACTGCTCGTCAATCAGTTGGAGAGCATTTATACATTGGCAAAAGTAAATGTGCTTTCCACTACTCCACCGTGTTTCACCTCATTTAAATTTACTGTATTTCATTTGAACCCTTTCAATGCCAGCCATTAAAAAAAAATACACAATATGAATACCACCCTCTTTAGAGCTTTCTAAACGGATCTTTCAAAGCTCACAGAGTGTTGTGTTTTAATGACTAAGGAAACAGAAACCACCACCTTGAAGATTCGACTGTCTTCTTTCATCACATGAACAAAGTTTATTTCTACCTTATTCTATATTTGTGCAATCAACAGTAACACATCGCTTGGTTTTACCCACATCAGCAATTCTGGACCAAAAACGCAGAAAACAAGCTTTTTGTGAAAAGATATATTTTATGCACAGCAGTGACTTTGATATAATAATTTTTGCTTTAGTGACACCTCAAACATCTGAACAGTATCTTCTATAAAATACCAACTACAACAATGAAAATGTGCTTTTGATGGCAAAACAATTTTACATTTGACAAACTGAACAAACTATTTGCACACTATTTCGTAGTAGTATTTATTAGTGTGTGTGTGTGTGTGTGTGTGTGTGTCCGTGTGCATGTATGTACAGTAGTAGTATTTATTAGTGTGTGTGTGTGAGTGCATTCATTATGCCGTGTGCATGTATGTACCTAAAGTCATCAGTTGTACTTTTAATTTTAAATAATTTCATCGATTCTCTTTTGTGACACTCTTTGTAGTAGAGCTTACATATTGTTGCCAATCATAGTAGGGGGGCGACCGACTTCATTTGAATAATGTCTGTCGTTTACATTTTCTGTATGCAATGGGGAAAATCAACTCAATTTGGAAGTGGATTTTTGTGGGGTGGGGGATCATTATCAATAATTATCGAAAGGTCATAAGACCCAGCTCTAGATTGACACAAAAGATGAATGTAGGTCACAAGAGGTGACTTGTGTTAACCTCCTGAGTTTCATCTGTACTTCCTGCGGAGTGTGCACCTTTTCTGCATGTGTGTATTTGTATGAATGTGTTGGTCCAATAGTCTTGCCGCCTTGAGGCTTTGTGCGTAAACTGGGTCATCCTCCCCATCACTTCCACACTAACGACGGACCCCGCCGCCCTCCCCCTCATTTGCCTCTCTTCCTAATCGTTCCTCATACTCCGCCACATTCGGCTCTGCTGCTTTTGTCTCGTGTCGGTGGGCTCTTTAGCCCCCCACCCCGCGCCCCCCTCTTTGGCATCCACTTATTGACATACTTGCATGACTACGAATGAAAGGGACAGAGAAAAGACAGCGCCAGTGTTAGCTGCGCATGCATAATCCTCAATCATATACAGCCCACATGGTGAGGTCGTCTTTTTCCTGCTGTGCCTCTTTCACTTTTCCTACCTCCTAATTGGCTTCGAGTGGCAGCAGCTCCAGGCTACCAAAAGCCACCGTGTGCTTTGCTTTTGAAATGTCTCCCCCCAGGTCTTCCTGGATCTGATTGGCTCCTCCAAATCACTCCTCCAGTGGCCATGCAATTATTGCATCAGTTACATAATGAACGGGATTTGATGCAAACATTCAAACCTTGGATTTGTCCGATCATCTTTTCTCTTTTTTTTTTTTTTTTTTGGGGGGGGGTCATCATCTTTTTTTTCCCCCTTCAGACCGAATGTAAGCATTCATTGCCATTACCAAGTACCGATACTCGATAATGCACATAACCTTACGTCTTGCAGTTGTGATGAAAATGTTTTTTTTTTTTTTTTAAATCAAATATTACTCAAAACGGTGATCGAGTGGTTAGTGTGTTGACCTCACAGTGCTGAGGTCGTGGGTTTGATCCCGGCTCATGGCCTTCTTGTGTGGAGTTTGCATGTTCTCACCATGCCTGCGTGGGTTTTCTCCGGGTACTCCGCTTTCCTCCCACATTCCAAAAACATGCATGGCAGGCTGATTGAACACTCAAAATTGTCCCTAAGTGTGAGTGTGAGCGTGAATGTTTGTTTGTCGCTGTGTGCCCTGCGATTGGATATTACTCAAAACAAAGAACGAAACCATTTTAAACTTAATAAAAACACTGAAGAGTAACAACATGGCTTAATTCTCTCTACCTGCCGTGTTACGCTGCAGCGCATCGCCCATCCAGCCTGACTTGCCTCATGACTATCTCCCTTGGGCTCTGCCCCCCAAGTCTGCAGTCGTTGACACCCCCAAAACCTTACATTATACATCTGTGCTTTTAAGCCCCTGTTCATGAATGTGTGGGAGGGCGTGCACTACCCCCAAGGGCAGTTACACACTATGGATGTGTGATTAAAAACCACCAGAGACCAGCCTTGTGACATCATGCTAAAAGTAAGCTGGTGAGGCGGTAATGGAAGGTCATTTCTATCCCCTCTCTTTCTCTCGTGGGACCCTCGCTCACTCTGGTGGAGGTGCTGAGGGGCAGCTGCATGTCTGGCTGTGACGCGAAGTGAGCTGAGGGAGGAATTGGTGAAAGGCGTGGCCTAGAGGGAGGGGGGGAAATATTGATCAAGTATATGAGTTTTTCGTCACCTTTGACACACATTTGCATAATCAGCAGTCTTCCAAATGTGCAATTACAGCTGTGCACTGATTTTAACTGCAATTGTGTGTCGATGGACAACGTATATGACAATTAATTTAAATGAACATCTTTTCATGATGAAGCCCTCATTGAGCCCAATCGCCTGTTTTTGAAGTAGGTAGGGGATGAAAAATCTCCCTTAACACACACCATCATTTTTAAAAGACATCCAATAATCTCACCTTTGCCGATTTGGATCGCAAGGGAGTGAAAAGGTCCAAATTTGTTGATGGTATGTCTGTGCTTTTCTTCAGGAAATGAAACAAAAATCGCGCAATGCACATCCACTTTGCGATTGAACACCTGCTCTGTCTTCAAAATAAGATGCATACTGGAAAAACAGCCCATTTGCTGAATCTACTCATCATGATAGCATTTGCCATGATGTGTTATTTAGGCAAAACAAACTTCTGAGCTAAAATGAAATGAATGGAAAGAGAGCCAACATTTTGGTTTCACTTTCAATAGCATGAGAAATGATCGGAGTTAATACTCGTCTATCATATTTTAACTGAATTTCGCCCCACTCACATTCATGAGGATATTTCATCACCAAGCTAGCTTCTTTCTTCTTCTTTATTATTATTGTTCTGGTACGCTGTAAGGTCAGCTCTTAATGCTTTCCGATCATCAAAAATGGGCGTTTTTTTTTTTAAACCATTTGGCCTGGGCCCAGTACCCTAGGGAGACCCCCCCCCCCCACCACCACCACCACCCCACCTCCCATAGGGAACCTGCTGGCAAACGGCTGTAAATCACCATCTGTCTCCAGTGTGTCCTGAACTTGTCACCCTTGACCTTTAGCCATCCGCCCACACATGCGCAGTCCTGTTAGCCTCACATGCACCCCCCTACATACACCTAATTTATACTGTAAATATAAAATGTAACAGGAACAAACGACGTAATGAAATGTGAAATATGGTTGAGATACTTTGCTTTTATTTGTAAAGCAGAATCAAACAATTCCATGCACATTATAAATAAAATACCATATTTTACAATGCTTTGTAATGTTGAAAAACCCTTTATGTGTTCCAGGCTCAAACACTTGCTCGGTTAACCACTGTTAGTGAAGGTGGTGGGGGGGATAAAAAAATCTACTTGGCCTTTGAGCAGCAACATGACAAAAACAAAACATGGAATTTGCCCTTCAAATGCCTCAAATGTCACCCATGACAGTTAAATTCAGTAGACAACAACTGCCCTATTCTACTGCCGACTCTGCTCTCTTTATGCATTTTTAAATTGCGCTATTTAAGTCAAGGTTTTTTTTATTTATTTATTTTCGGGCAAGTGACACAGTTTGAAACATCACAGTAATCATAAGAAGTCCATTTGGAGAACACCTTGGAATTTCGTCCTGTATGAGCTTATCTGTGGATATTTATAGCTGGGAAAAAAAGGCCCCACACAGTCATTGATTTGCAAAACTGCTCCACAAAGGAAAAAAAAAAAAGTTCTAGCCTTGTGATTGATTCAGTACTACAATACTTCACCCCACCACTCATCCCCTTCAGTGGTGGCAGACGCTCACTGAGCTGAAGTCTCAGGAGATTTGCTGACATCACACATGATACTGGTTTGAACTTTTTTTTTTTTTTTTTTTTTTTTTTTTAAGTCATTCATGTAATTCCAAGAACATTTTTGGTCAAATTACTCCATGCGTTGGGTCAAAAGAGATGCTTGACACAAGACGAGATCACAGAAAGGCTGATTGTTAGCAACAACAACCAAAAAAAAAAAAAAAACGCAGCCATGTTTTTCCAATTTTCTCACATTCCACAGAGTGGAGGAATTGTAGTTGTACGCTACTATTATAAGATCCCCAAAGAACGCTGTGGTTGACTCTGCTGAAAGTCTTGTCTGCTGCCTGGGCCATTGACTCTGTCAAAGCTAACCGCACTTATACTGATATTCTAGCTATGCTTCCCCGACTTTTTCTGCCATACTGTCACTTTGAGCACCACTTGTGCCATGGAGAGTTGTTTTGTGATGATAGGAATTCCAACGAGAACAGCATATAAAACAATAGTTTTGAAAAAAAACACTTATAGCACTTTGTGTGTTTGGGTTTGTATGACCACACTGTGACAAATAGGAAGTGGGCAGTCGATCTCAATAGATGGCCACAAGACAGAGAAATTGCGGTCTTGCTCCCGGACATTCAGTTCCTATTGCAACATCGTGTTGCGATTAAAACATGACATAAGCCAACGTCAATGCAGTAACATTCATCGAGGGGCATACCTAAGGTGACAGAAATGGAACAAGTCGTACCTCTGATTTTCTTACTGCGACCCTCCATACATATTACAGTGGAGCCTCTCACGGGCCACACAATTCATTCTGTCACGCCGGTTGAAGTCGAAATCTTTCTCATTTCAAAACCATTTTTTCCATAATATTGTAAAGTGAATGACAGTAGTTCCAATTTTGGTCGTCATTTATAAAACCTGTGTTGAGCTCTTTATGTTACATTTCAACGCAAGCTGCGGTTGAGATTTTTGCCCTCAGCTTCAGAAATCTGAGGCAGATGTGCTCGCTACTCGTCCTCTGTGCTCTCCATCTACATCGTTATAAAGTGGTACATTGATTTACTCATAGCAAAGAATTTTTTCTCATTGAAATTGATTGAAATGCTATGAAGTGTAATTAAGCTGAAAGTCACCCCCCTAGTGTGTGTATTGGTACGTCCCTTTAAAGGGCGTGGCTAAGTGAGTGACATCAAAAGCTGACTCCAGCTTTGCTTTTGGCCATTTACAGTTGTGGAGCATCTTCTCCATGTTTATTGCACGTGTTCATGTTTTATTCGTTGTGTGTTTGACTGTTTGTCGTGTTCAATAAAAGGGAGGGGGAAAAAAAGTGGCTTAGCAACTCTGAAAAACGTTTTTTTATAGTAATGATGCTTCTACTCTATTTCTATGTCACTGTCTTCAAGTCAAACATTTTCATTTTTAACCGTGTGTCATATCCGATCACCAAATCTGGTTCCTTCACTACTCGCTGTATTTTTCTCCTTAACTGCACAACTGACCACAGATCAGACAGGAAGTGATGAGAATGGTGTTTGTCCTTCTGAACAATTTCCTTCTGTCAAAAGTCAAAAGAGTCCCAAAGTGGAAGCACTTGAAAGCCATAAACAAAAGCCTGTTGTTTATTGGGGGGATGAGCTTTTTATTGCAAAAATACATTTCCCAGAAAAAAGGAGAAGTAGTTGTTGAGTTACATAAGTGGACAAGCAGCGCTGTTTATTAAAACACTTGCATAATGTTCAAAGAGCTTCGCATTAATAGATAATAAACGTTTCAGAAGTGATATAATTCCGTTCAAGAGAGCAGTGTATTATTTCTTTTTTTAAATATTTCCAAGGCCGGGCAGACAGGGCTGTTATGCAACTGGACTAATGAGGACCCCGCTGCCTCAATGCATCGATATGATCCAGGCTATTTATGGAAGACGTTATAAACTCTTAAGATGCTACACCCGCATACGTGAACGCTTAAGCATGTCTTGCATGCAAATATTCTTTAATGTTATTTAAAAAAAAAAATGTATGTGTAGAAATAAAGCCTCCGATAGGCACCTCTACCATGAGCAATTGAATACCACCTCTATTTGTAGAACGAGGTACTCTAAAAGCAGCACTATGATAAAACATGTTTATTTGTACACAACATTTTACAAGGGAATCCTTACTCTTGATGAAATTGTTGCTTTGCACCGCAGCGTCGTGCTGTGTTACTGCCTGGAGGATCGAGTAACAAATCCAAAAGAGCCATTTGGAATGGGCACGGAACGCAGGCTGGGAATCTTGTTCCAGGGAGGTGAGATTATCATATTGTTATGGACTGATCTGGTGCCACTCTGCCAGTCTCATGAAGGCAAGCGGAGCAGACAGCTCGCTGGTCTGTGCACTTCCACATGATCACAATTGAACAAAGAGGAAGGATGAATTGTGCCAGTCAGTCACGCACTAAAACAACTTGATCCTTGAAGTTTCCCACTGAGCAAACATTATTGGACAGGAAAAGGGGGCAAATGACATCTAATGTGACCGGACAACATTGCCTCACAATTTATGACAAACTATAACGGTTTTCTTGGGTGATTTTCAAAGGTTTCACATGGGGGCGCAAGGCTGTGTAAACATTCCCCATTGACACAACATCCCAAAAAATAAATATGGGAAGGTGAAATGCCAAACCAGAAGTTGGCGTTGTCCCTTTGTAATTAAATACTTGTGACCAAAACTGTCCTTGCCTCTTTCTAGTCCTTGTTTCTTTCTAATGTAATGTAAGTGATTAGATGCTGGGTGCACTAGCCATTTCGTAAAATGTACACTGTGATGGCCATTCATGTGTTTTAGTTGTGACATCCTTGCAGTTACCGTATTTTGTGCACTATAAGGCGCACCTAAAAGCATTAAAATTTCTCAAAAGCCGACAGCTCACTTTATAATCGGATGTGTCTTAAATATGGATCAAGATTCATATTTTTTGGATGCAGTATTTTAAATGTTCTGTAAAGCGCTTTATTAAAGCTGCAGCGGTTGCAAAAGCTCGATCTAAATAAAGCTGTATTGTATTGTATTCACTTTAGCTTAGCTCCATCTAGTGGCTGCATAATATAACCACGGCCATTATTGTAGCTTCTATTCTATGCGCCTTATAATGCGGTGCGCCGTGTATGTGAAAACTCATTGAAGGTGCGCATTATACTCCGAAGCGCCTTATAGTGCGGAAAGTATGGTATTTGCAATGAATGTGCATGTGCAATGATTTTTTTTGTTTTGTTTCGTTTAAAAAAATTTCTTTTAAAAAACACGTTTCCACAAAGTAGTGCAGTTCGATTCAGTTTTCCGCATTTGGGTTCAGCTCGTTAAATTCAGGATGCCGTTTGTCTAGCAGGAAGGCGATCGGTCTCGTAATTATCACCACGAAAAATGAAACTTGCTGCACACCAACATTCCACCTACTGCAAATAAGAAAAATGTTTAAAATGATATTCACCTTACGGGATGGCTCAGATAGTAACCAGCTCTTTTGTTTGTCGCATAACGTTAGCATTTTGCGTAATGGCCTCACGACTACAGAACATTACATGATGGATTAAACATTCCATTACATTGAACCCATACCTTAAAAGAACAACAAAACATAGGTGGACCTCAGTTTACGACAGTCCTGGTATACGGCAACGCAAGGTTACAAACGGCGCACGATGAATTCGTTGGCTGATGTGTCACAAAAAGACACACTCAGTTACAGCCGTACATTGTTTCCCCATTTGATTGTTCTTACAGCAAAAAGGCGTAACTGGGAAAATCTGTTGAACCATGTGACTAAATGGAACAATCAGGAGAGAGGATATGTGATGATACGATACTTGATTTATGTGTCATATCTTTGACATTTAAAAATCGGTTGAGATCCGTTCAAAAATTATGTGTGTACTGCACCTTGTGACTGTTTGGAAAGCGGCTTTAGGCTCTTGGCCGTTGTGTCGTCAAATAGCCCAAACTCTCTGCTTTTCGTGACGCTGTATAAACAAAACCTCAGTTCACACCACGAGCAAAATGAAGTCATGCAATCCAATGCAAATTGTCTCATTGTACTTTTTGGTAGTCTTTGAATCTTGATTTAGACACGCTAGCTTTGACAATATCCATCTAAAGATGATGCGGGGACAAAAATATCTGCCCCACGCACCGCCGGGGGCGGCTGTTTGTAGCGTGCCAAGCGCACTTATTGCATCACCTGGGTCTTATCAACACCTATCCAGACAGTTAGGCTCCACTATTTAACACACAAATGAGGACATGCTGAGCTAAAACACTTGCGTATGTTCCCATGGGAAGAGTGAGAGGCTTATAAGTGCCGCATCCTCTTCTGTGTGGTGAAAGAAGCTGAGGTCACGCTGAAATAGTGAATTAAAACAACTCGTTGCCAAAACATTAGCTCATCATTCCCCTGCTTGTTTTGCCATTAGCCAAACCCGAGCCCCAACATTGGCCCCCTCGTGCAAAGGCTGAAATTTTGAGGGAAGCAGAGAATGTATTCATTTTATTTTGGAGTAACTGCAGTGGAGAGGTTATTTTCATTCTTTTTTGTCTTTTGCTGCTTTTTCCTCATTAACCCTTTGAGGGACAGCGGTTACTACAGTGGACATCTTATCATGTTATCAGGTTACAGGGTGCATGAAAGGGTAAAAGTCGTGCGTGAGCTGCCTCCTTACCATTCAGTCAATCGCAGGGCACATACATGCAGACAAACAACCAATCATGCTCACATTCATTTCTACCAATGATTTAGAGTCCTCCTTAAATATATGTTTCGGAATGTGTGCCCTCCGAAGGCCCACACAAGCAGAAATGCAAAGGCCACACAGGAAAGCCGGATTTGAATCCCGTACATGAGAACTGTGAGTCGGATGTGCTAACTACAAGGCGACCCTGCTGCCGGGCTGAATTCAATTTTGTGCTATTATTCATTTTTTCTCATGTACTGAAAATCAATTCAGTATTTTTCATCATTCATTTCAATCCCAAGGTTTCATAAAAACAGCAAAAAGTAAGACATTAAATTAAATCTGCATATGCAGTTAAAAATACCTCCTCAAGGACTGTACAACATGTACAGTATACTTGAGAAATATGTTATCAATAGGGATTTCCGAAACCACTTTTTTTTCAGACTGATACCAGGCACGAATATTCACGGGAAAGTAGTCAGTGACACAGAGAACCGATACTTCTAATACTTTTGATATCTAAAATTGAATTCATTAGTGCAGCGGTGTCAAACATACGGCCCGCGGGCCGGATCCGGCCCGCAAAGGAGTTTAATCCGGCCCGCGAGATAATTATGTAAAGCAGGGGTGTCAAACATACGGCCCGCGGGCCGGAACCGGCCCGCAAGTAGGTTCAATCAGGCCCGCAGGATAATGTAAAAGTGAAAAAAATGCATTAAAGACACAGAATTAATATTTTTAATCAGGTGCAATTCATTGAGTATCCGCAAGGGGACACTGTTTTGATCAGAGAAGAAGACAACAGCAGCCTCAGTCTGTCACTGAGACAGACCCATGACAGCAGACGCTATCAATAGCACTCTCACATTTACACATTTAATAGCACTCTCCTTAGTTTGTAAGGTGTAGGCAGGGATTACATTTAGATTTTATATGCACGTGTAAATGCTTTAAAACTTGCTTTCTTTATGAATCTTGTTTAATCTTAAAGTGCATTACTATATTTTTCAATACCAATTACTTGTTAAAGTTTGTACAATCAGTGGGATCAGTTGCAATGCATATATGTGAATGATAAAAGTAAATTGCACATTTGTCGAAGGAAATGTAAGGTGCTTCATGAGATGTTTTGTCAAAGATATGTTCATTAAATGTCAACATTTTCCTAATGTTCTTGTGCTTCTTTATACCAAAACAAAGGAAAGACATTTTGTTTTGGTTATTTATAGCAAAGTATTGTATCATTTTAATGGTCCGGCCCACTTGACATCTACTGAGGCCGTATGTGGCCCACCATGTGAAATGAGTTTGACACCCCTGCATTAGTGTATCAAACTGCCGCAGTATAGCGCCAACTACTGCCAAGGAGGACTTACTCAATGTCAGATATTTTTTTTTTTTTTGGGGGGGGGGGGGTTTTGCGTTAAGAATCAGCGGTTGGTTTCGGCAGCATCCTCAAGTTCCCCGTAACCCTAAAATAAGGCCGGTATTGGCCCGATACTGACACCTGGTAATGGTACTCACCCATCCCGAGTAGTCATGCTGTCAAATAACATGATTAAAAAAAAACATTTACTGAAAGTGTCCCAAAAAAAAAAAAGCCTAAATGATGATGTCAAATTTTGCCACGGGATAAATTGTCATAAAATGCAAACATTCAGCTGGCTCTACCCTAGCTCAGCAAGTACAAAAAGTTGAAACCAGCACTAAACAAAAATTGTCAGCCCCACTCAAATTTACTCAAGTAGCTTTCTTACTTGGGAAATGGCGATAAATGTAGACTACAGCTGTGTAGAAAACGCTTCACAATCTTCATGGATTCAGTGCAGTGTCTAAATGACCAAACCAGAGGCAGAAAGTGCACACATCTCTCTCCTCATGTCGTGATCGTTCAACACAACACGACGGCATTTGTACACGGTGACACAACTAAGCACAGAGTCATGCAGTTTGTCCAGTGGTAAGATCCGCACCAAAATGTAATTTCCACGACAATTTTTTTTCCACTTCTTTCAAACCATCAAAGGAAGTAACTTTTTTGACTAGACTGTGCACACAAAGCTTTGTCTCAGCTTTAAATATCCCGAGCGGTTGCTAATAACCTGTGTTGTGCGATTGTCGCGTGTTATACAACGTGAGTCTCTGTGTTGGTGACACACACATCCCATTCATCCAGTCCAGTTGCTGCTGCTCTCAGTTTTCACAATAGACTGTTGAAAAAAAAAATCAAAAGTTGTGTTAACATCGCTGACTGTTGCATAAAAGAGGAAGTCCACCTCAGCATCACATGTCGTCTTGGTTGAAAGGTCACCCAAAGCGTCACTGACTGGCTGTTGATGGACACACAGGCCACAACAGAAGGTAAAAAATCATCTCATGTGCTTTTAAAGCCTCATTGCTAAGTCATTGGCAGAGAAACAGACATTTTTCTCACTGACACATTTTCATCAACGGGCAAACATCTGAAAACGTCCTTGGTTGCCTTTTTTCATGCTTGCTGGGTGAGGAGGCACTCTCAACACACAACCGTTTGTACACAAACATTTCTTTTCTAAATATCTCCTTAAGATGCTGTTGTCTCGTAGAAGATTGCATGCATAGTGATGGAGAAGGGCCATTTATCAGCAATGTGTTGTTAATCTGATCCTTGAAGTGCAATTCGCCTCCACCACTTGAAGCTGAACACTTTGGAAACACACTCTTGAGCTGGCTGGTGTCTGAAAACAAAAAGCGCACTGAGGATGTGCAAGCTGCTCACCTTGGGCAACGCCACCTTGTAATTTGGACTCGTAATCATTTCCAGGCCGCAAAGGAGTTTCCATGTCAGCGTGGACTCTTTTTATACGCTCGGGAAGAGAAGGAAAACAACCAGTCCAACGCCAACAGGATCTTGCAATATTTACAAAGTTTTAATGGAAACAACACGCCACTTCAAACCTTAATAACAGTTTTTGTCCAGGCATGTGTTACATGACTGCCTACTGTAATTTGTTGCCATCTGTTTTGTGGCTTAGCTAGAGAAATTGCTCTTACTTAGTTAGTTACTTAGGTGTGTGCGTGTACATGCTGCACATTCGCCCACTTAAAAATGTCACGAGGGTTGCACTATTAACTGCGTTTTAATTGTGATCACAATTTTGGTAGCCATGATTCGATCACAATTTCGGTAGCCACGACTGAATTAAACAGATCGTCAGCAAAATTTACATTTAAAATCCGAGCCGCGCTGCATATCTAATCAAGTTCTTTCTCAATCAATAGTCAGCCAACCAGCAGGGGGCGATCGAATTTTTAAGGCTTCATGAAGGTGCTTAAATAAGTGAGCGCAGCCTGCGCGGGAGCTGAAAATCACGTGGGGGCCTGATGACAGACGAGTCACGTTGAGAGAAGAAAGTACAGGAAAAAATTAGCGATGAGGAGCATCAAGGTGAGCAACTAGTGCCTCGAAAGAGATCACCATTTGTGTTTTGGGCGTGTTTTGGATTGAGTAATGTGAGCAACCTTATTCAGTTTGCTTTTGGCCAGTTTTAAATTCCAGGAAGAAAAAAAATACATTTCAACTGCCTGTTACATGTGTACAAATGAAAAGGTTGTCAAAACTGGCTTGTCCACACAAATCTGGAAATAAAATGATTGAAAAATGCTGTAATATGCATGCCGTGCCAGTAGTTGGTCAATGTGAAAAAAACAGTGTGCGTGAACAATGACTTGTTGTCCTCACACGTGTTTGTACTTACATATTGTAGATACACAAGCATAGTAGTCGGTGTACACTGTGTAGCTTTGTGTTTTGCCATTGCTGTTGTGAAAGAAGAAAACAAAAATACATTTTTGCTTGATTTCGTTTTTTTTTGAGAAAGTAACCATATCCAGTCGGCTCCATTGGTCTGTTGCCCGTCTTTATTTATGTCTCAGGGTTACTTCAGGTTGTTGCAATCCAGACTTTGGAACATTAAATTACTTCATCCTGACGTGCTGGCGCGTTGACTAGAGGAGCCAACCACTGTGGCTAATGCTAATGATGTTTTGATGTTTTCGCCGGGCCTATCCTGTCTACTTGAGAGTTAGCCCAGGAAAAGATGCTCATTTTCCTACCAAGTCTGCATACGGCCAATCCAGGCAAGAGTCTGTGGCCACGCATGTTGTTCCCCGTTATCTGTTGCATTTGTCTACCCCATACCCCCACCCCCACCGCCCCCCCAGAATAGGTAGACGTTTCTAATACAAAGGAACATCTGCAGGCAAATGCTCAACCAGCAATTTAGGTTCTGGGTGAAAATCACCGTAAAAATTGCCCTTATCCCCTTTTCACAGAGATTCTCTGTGAGATGGGCTGTACGGGAACTTCATCAAAAAGCTAAGTACCAAATGAAGGGTTTCACTGGAATGTAGTATGTCCATCAGGTTTGACAAGTGTGTTGCAGCTAATTTTGGGCAGTATGTGCATAATAGAACAATCATACTAAAGTGTATGTATGTATGTATGTATGTGTGTATGTATGTATGTATGTATGTATGTATATATACACACACACACACACACACACACACACACACACACACACACACACACACACACACACATTTGAACAGCTCCTTCCCTCTTGCCATGAACTCCATCCCAGCGTGAGTTAGACTCTGGCCTTTGCCGTGAGAGCCCAGAACTGTTTTTAGGACACTATTTACCAACATGCCTCTGCTTTGACTGTTATTGATCCGACCACGCGTCAAGCTGGACCGACTGACCCACTGACCAGAAAACTCAAATAAATAGATTTTTTTTTTTTTTTTGGGCCACATTCTGTGTTACAATGTGTTTATGTGCAATAGAAACACATACATACTGGTATACAGGTATCTTAGGAGGGCTAAGGTAATAGGACTTAAATATGAATCGCTGATGTTTTTTTTTTTTTTTAATCCAGTTTCTGATTTGAACCTGTTTATTTCCCCTTCACTGCAAGCAAATGAAAGTGACATTCAAAAGGTGCTTTGCTTTTGTGTTTCCCTCTTTTAGAATGTGCTTTATTTTTCCCAATACCAAGCAAGCTTTGAGAATTAACTTCCATTAACTTAACAACAGACCCACATTGCCGCTTTGGGCTGAGCTCGGCTGGGTCCCATGTGTGTAGGCCCAGCGAGCCCCACCTCCAGTGCCTAATTCCAGAGGGGGCTTCCGGTGATCTGCGCCCGGACAAGAGAAAACTGAGTCCAATATTTTTATTTGTCAGAAGGCATCTGTGAGCCGCGCATTGTCTGGTCCCTCACCTAGGATCTGTTTGCCATGGGTGACCCTGCCAGGGGCATAAAGCCCCAGACAACTTAGCTCTGAGGATACACAAACCCCCTCCACCACGGTAAGGTGACAGTTCATGATGGGCCTGAAAATAACTGATAGGAAAAAAAAGTTCTGATAAATAAACTTTAATTAATTGATGAAAATGATTAATCACCCAGCCCTAATTCGGGAGTGACTGATTTGTAAGATGGTGCCACTGCATAAAGTAGCACCGTCGTTTAAATACTCAAATTCAGACCACTTCTCTTTTCTTTCCAAATGTTTTTACTCAATATATTAAATTATAAGACGGCACACATAATTCCATCATCTGGTGACGAATGCCAACGTGGGTTGGAGGTCGAAAGGGTTTCAAACATTTTCATTTGGAGGGGAAGATTAGACCACAAAATATGCTTATGTAACAATAGCTTACTGAAAGCATGGCTGTTTATTTCCTTTGCATTTTCCCGGACCGACAACGTTGTCTCAAAGATCTCCGTTTACACCAACGCTGTTCTAGACTTGCCAGGGTAGTTGGCGCACACTTTGTGGGCGTATATGTGCAATGTGAATGAAAATGTCGGTAAGTAATGCGACTCAGTTGGATACAGTGCAGTCAAAGTAAAAGCTTGTTCGTGCTGCATTTTGGTTGTGATGTTATCCGTACATATCTCATAAAAATGAACACGCACGTGTATTCCCCGTTTTTACAGACTACTCTTCTTGGAGTCTACACGCGAATCTTCAGAAACTTTGACAACCATTTTCCAGTGTTTCCACATTCAAGAGCCAAAACAGCATTTGACAACCAACACACCCCCACCACACACACACATTTTTTCCCCTCTTTTTCAGTTGAAAACGGTTTCATACCCAAAGCCCTTTGGGGAAAAAAATAGTCATTAAAAATAGTCAAACGGTGAAGTGTGAACAGAGCCGTGTTTGTGCTGCCTTCTCACAGAATGGTTTGCTTATCTGCTGCATGTGTCATCGGAGCGGCCCGAGGGGGCTTAGAAACAAGTCACGTGGTGCCCTCAAGAACTCTTAATGTTTAAACAAGCCCAGAATATTTGCTCGGCTCACTTGCCCCACATTGAAGTATGGGAATGTCAACATAGTCATCCTAAACAGTGTTCGGCAAAAAATAAAACGGAAAATAGATTTCATTTTAAGCAGGCATCCTCTTATCACCATCGATATAATCATCCAAGTCAAATTGGCAAAGCGGGTGACCGAAATGAAGCCTGTTTGGGCCTGAGTGAAATGTGAGATGTAACGTGAGGGTTGTTGCACTCGTGGAATGTGTGTATGTCGGTGTGTGTGTCTGGATGCCAAGTAGTGGCACATGACACGAGAGAGAAGGTGTTCTCGATCTGCAGTGACCTCATCCGCCTCATTTCGTGGCCGTCTCCAGATGAAGGCTCAGAGAATCTAATTGGATCCTGGAGTGTTTGGCCTAAGCGGAGAGCACCACACACTCCGCGAAGCCTTCTTAATCCACCTGCCGCTTCCTTTTTGTGGCTTCCAGCCATGGTGTGTGTTCTCATGGGGCCTGTGTTCCCCCCGCCTATGGGACCAGTTTGGAGCGCTCATAAGGTCTTGATGTCGAGAGGATTCTCCCTGGGCAGTGAGATCGCATAGCATGCAAATGAGGTGAGAGTGTTATAGTGAGCTTTGGGACAAAAAAAAAAAATGGGAAGCCAGCTTGGAACACAATTGTCAGCGGCAGAAGAGATGTGAGGTTAGAGCTGTTTGCGGGATGGTCGACGGCATAGGAATGAGAGAGTAGCTTGCGTTGTCAAAATATTTTATACGTGATAATTATCATACAGCAGCCCGGTGGCCCAGTGGTTAGCACGTCGACCTCACAGTGCAGAGGTCGTGGGTTCTATCCCGGCTCCGGCCTTCCTGTGTGGAGTTTGCATGTACTCCCCGGTGCTTCGCGCAGAGACAAAACGGCAAGGGGAGCGCCCACATTCCAAAATCATGCATGGCAGGTTAATGGAACACCCTAAATTGTCCGTGAGTGTGAGCGTGGATGGTTGTTCGTCTCTGTGGGCCCGGCGATTGGCTGGCAACTGGTTCAGGGTGTCCCCCGCCTACTGCCCGAAGACAGCTGGGATCGGCTCCAGCACCCCCGCGACACTTGTGGGGATAAAGCGGATCAGAAAATGGATGGATGGATAATTATGAAACAAAGGTGACAATTAGATTCAAAATATATTTATTTAATAATGGCTATCCCATCTTAAGGTATACCCTGGCTTGGTCCAATTTTCAATTGTCATTTTCCTTCTGCACTGCCGACAGTTTTCTTTAATTGATTCTTAAATAATCTTTGTATGGATCGCTGTTGCGAAATTGTGATCACAAACTTGTACAGTGGTACCTCTAGTTACGAAATTAATTGGTTCTGGATGAAATTTCTTAAGTAGAAAATTTTGTAAGTAGAGGCGCTGTATTACAGCACACCCGTGGAAGTCCAACACACCATCTTCCAGAAGGTCACGCGACCTTTTATATGTTGGGATTTTGAGTTCAAGCTCTGCATTGTAACATTACCGGACAGACAGGCTGGCGTTAATAGTGTCGGTTTTTTGTTCTTCATGAAAAAATCCGTTCCAAGTTTTGCAGCTGGTTGTAACAGGCTTATTTATGAAAGCCCAAACTGATTACGATTTTAAATTTTGATGGGAAAACTGTGTGAGGCGCTTTGCTGACATCCCATGATCCGACCGTGAACGGAGTAAATGTTGCGCAGCTACTTAGATGTCAGTGTTCAGTGAAAGAAGTGTTTTCTTCAAGAACGTGTGGTGGGTGCGTCATATGCTGCTTGCTGCTCTGCCCCACTGAGGGAAAGACGACGACAAATCGAGGCGATATTCTGGCGCCGTACGGTCCACGTGGTTATGTCGCCTCACATGCTCTGAATTGCTATGCTGGGAGTCACATGTTGCTTTGTGATTGGGAGCAAATAAGAATAGAGGGGATTGACATCACTTTCCACCTCTACACATGCCATATTTAAAGCCAAACGACCTCTCATACTATTTCTTTTTTGTTTGTTTGTTTTGGTTCTTTTTGTACCATCTTTTCCCTTGAAGATCAAATTCTGGATGTTTGAATTGCTGATGTTGTGACTCTCAGCTTGTCCCATCAGGGGTCACCACAGTAAGTGACTCGCTTGATTTGTTTATTACGGTGTTTATGTGGGATGACCTTCCCGGCACAACCCACCATTTTTTTTTAAATCCGGCCTGACCTGTGTACATATTAAAATGCTTTTTTGGGGGGCGGCATGTAATTGTTTTCTCTTTGTTTCTGTTTGCCCATCCTTTTGTCGGTCACCCCATACCTTTTCTTGCCATGAAATGTTGGCCTGTTAAGAATCAAAGAAGCACTGTAATTCCTTTTCGATTGCCTGCCGTCTCAACAAAAGTAGACATTGCTATCTTTTTCTTCACCAAGTGAAAGTAGAGTGGCGGCACAGAAGTTTTGGAAGCGAGATTGAGACTTATTCTTCTTTGGAGATGAAGATCATGATGCTGTCAGAATTTGTTGACCCGCCGAAATATTTATCGGGCAAGTCACATCCGCTGGTTCATTTTTGACCCCAGAGCTGCCAGTCTGAGTCTGAGAAGTCCTGGTGGAAGTCCGCTCGCTGCCTGCCGCGACCTCCAGAGATTGACGCACCAATGCCCGGCCGGCATGTTTGCCTTCTCGACCGTGCGTGCGTGCTTAGTGTGTTCACTGTGCACCACAAGAAGACTGGCATGGTGCACCCCGCCCCGGTGCACCCTTTCAAAGCAGTACGCCTGTTCATGTTTGCATAGCGAGAGCGTCTCAGCCAACACGTGCAAGAAATAAATTACATATGGCCATGGAAACAAATGTCTTTATGTATAATTTCCCTTTGGCTTGACATGACCATGCAGCCTTTTTCAAGCTTTTGACATTGTTTCTCCAACCATGTTATGACAGGATATCCTCGACTGCACCTACTTCATACTGTGGATGTTATCACATTTCCCCGAAACTTTCTCACTCACTGGCATGCACCCTTCATGATCGTTAAATAATCTCTTCATTTACAGTTATTTGTGGAAGTACCCTAAATGATACAGGATCTTTTAACCCAATGCATCTATTTACATGACTGGCAACACCAACCGTGTGTAAACCTTGATAGATAAAAACAAGTGAATAGCGCTCACGATATTTTTAGTATCACAGAGGGTGCCGGAGTTCCTTTTTATCTTCTGCTCTGATTTATTTATTTATTTGTTTTACTCGTATCCGCAGAACGGCAAAATCTAAGTCATCAATTAACCACAAGGGCCGAAGAAACATCAAGTCAGAACCACGACACACTTTAGAAGGCGTGTAAGCTCACCATAACTTGATATCCTTTCCCCTCTGTAATTATCTGTGAATGTCTGCGCTTTTGCTGTCGTTTTGATTGACCACGAGCCAATTGTGTATTGGTTATTGATCAGCACATTTACATGACATCGGGCACGCACTGACCTTATGGGAAAATCTAAGCCAGACTTGTTGAACAAACGTTTGATATACTCTCAGAAAGCCACGACTTATTCTGTGAATGGTATGAAGCTTAATTGTACTTTCTGTCATCGAGCATATGAACATTTCATTGTTCGGTCTCTGGTATAGACAAATGAACAAAGATCCACTATTTGTTCGGAAAAAAATATGCACATACGCAGATGCGTATGTGGAACTGGGAGTCGCCACTTGGAATTGAAGCGGATTTACATGGGACTGGAGATGTGAGCCAACCTCTCTCTTTCATCAATGGACGCTACAGCTTCTTGTTTGCTTTCAAACTTAGCTTGTAGCAGACGTGTGCACATTTTCAGCATGATCCACTGGTGAAAGGACACTTTGATTCTCTCCACTTTCATCGATAACTGCTTCAATCAACAAAGCGTATGCAGGAAAAGTGGTTATAATAATAATAATACATTTTAAGATTGCATGACTGTCTGTGTCGTATGTGTTGTGTTGTATCATGTTGCTATTTTATGTTAACTGTTGTGTAAAGCGCTTTGTTACAGCTGAAGCTGTTGTGAAAGCGCTGCATAAATAAATATGTATTGCGTTGTATTGAAGCTTATTGAAGATTCTACACTTCAGCTATTTTTTTCCTTTCTGAATTTTTGAACAGTCCCAACGCTGTTTTAATATTCACAATTTATGTGTGTCCATTCTGTCCTCAAGTTTTGAACTATTTTCTCCCTGGTGACATCTCAGCCCAATTCGATATGACATCACCTTGAATCTCAAAGGGTTGTGATATGGACTACATACATTAACACTCCTCCCCAGCAATGTGTCCATTCCCGGTTAATGCCAGTGTGTGAGGTGTAAATGCCAAGGAAAAGAGCAGCCAGGATGACCTATGACAAATTCTTGAAACTTCTCATGACAGAGCAAACAAAAGCTTCCTGCCCCCCTCTCTCAACCTCTCTTCCTGGTTTCTGACAGAGTGGGTGGAGCCTGCCTGACTGTGTGGGAGGAAAAGAGAATCTCATCCTTAAAGAAGCAGAAGGAAAAGCAGGTTTGCCCACACACCACCTGCACTGCCGCCGCGCTTGGTCGGAGCCGCCGCTTCCTCCTGATCAGCTCTCTGCGACTCTTCGGAGAGCAGAAGTCGCTTTCGGGTGGCTTCCCGGTCTTCCCGAGAGGTTGGGACTTTGTCGCTGAGCCGTTGACATCCTGTAAGTAAACATGAGCTTTTGTCTTCTGTTTGGACACAAACTGGTGTGTGCATGTGTACTTTCAAGGAGGGAGGGTCCATGTTGAAGTTACTATTTAGGTTGCTAATCATGTCACGTGAGTAAAAAAGAAAAAAAAACACATCCCTGCTGGAAGAGAGGCATCTGTTCCTGAGTTGGAATGCCAATCTAAAAATATGATTGAAACATTTAGCATCTGTGCTCTATTTTCATTCCCGCTCAGCTGTGACACTTTTATATATATAGCTGCATTACCTTAAAACGCATCTGATGTTTCGAATACCACTTGAGGCTGTTGGTAAGATAAACACAAACTGGCTTTTTCAAGACTTTTCCTCGGGCTCCAACAACTTTATTTCGCAATATTTAAAGCACAGGTGCCAAACACAACTCCAGGCGCTCATTTTCTGTTGCCCGCTAAAGCAAATCTTGTGTCTAAGTGTTTCTTGCTCAAATCTAGAGCAACATTGCAAATAGCCTTAAGAACAAGGAGAAAATTGACTGAACAGTGCTTGTACAAAAATCTTCATTGACATTTGATTTGAATCCATCAATTTGGTGGGTACAGTTACAGTTTTTAAATTCAGAACTGCCAATTTCACAATGTTTTGTGCTATTTTGTGTTCGATGCAAGTTTCAGATAGCTCACGGCTCGAGTGAAGTGAAAAATTGTATATCTGTCTGTTTTTATTTAATCTTTTATATATATATATATATATATATATAAACCTGTATAGCCATTTCATGTGATTAACTTTTAGCACTGAATTTATCAATCCCGTAATGGGGAAATTCAGTAACAATGTGGAAAAAGTAAAAATCCCCCATGTCCAACTTTACAAGATTCGGCGATGAGACTGAGCTGAATAAGAGCAGCGGTCAGTGTGAGTCACCTGTACATGAAGAATAAATGATGTAATATGTTAGATGCAGATGTGAATGTGAACAGCAGCAATTGTATACTAAAAATGATATACATAAATTTTTTTTGTATGACTGTATGTAGCGCAAAATTAATCAACTAGATTTGGGGATTTAAATAAACAACATTGTTAATCGTTCGGAGTGGCCTGAGAACTACAAATGAATTAATATCAACACAAAATACGTGCTACTTTACTCTGCAGTTGTGAATGTGAACAAAAACAGCAAGGGCATCAAGTGTCGTTGGATATGACGTCTCCCGAATAACAATACAGTATAAGCTTTTCTCAGCAGTGAATGAATGAATAAATATCACCATCGCTATCAAGCGTAGTATTGTTGTTACAGCAAGTGTCAAGGGAGTGGTCGGGATGGACGAAATTTCGTCACTTTTTTTTTTTTACACAAAGGATTTTGTTCTGGTTTGCCCATACGTGCTAATGACGTTACCTTGTTTTCTTCGGCCACCTGCTCCATTTTGAAACCTACTTTATCACAATCCTCTCCCTGACAAACGCAGAAAAATAGGGGTGCTCGGGGGCAGGCGTGCAACAAAAATTAGATCAGACCTGCAGCCTGACCCGTGAGTGGCTATCTAATATTTCTCGGGCCCACAGACGGTGATTGTGTGTAACGGAGGGAGTGAAGAGGACAGTGGTGGATGGAGGTGATAGAGCGGGCCTGGGGGGGAGAGGGGCATATAAAAATGTAATAACGGACTGTTCACGGTTCACTGCTCGCTCATGCAGTTGACTAAACCCTTGTGCAAAATAGTTGCATAACTCTCGTAGTCCAGACATTGCACAGTCATTCGTGTGGGTGATGTTCTCCACCCAGCCACGCACGGTGGGAGCTTATATCTTCAAAGCCAGTGCTTTAAGGGTGAATCCCGTTGAGTCTCTTGCTTTCCAGCTTGCCCCTCTGTCTTCATTAGCTTTACTGGCAGATCCCTAAATCAGCCCTGAAAGGGAGCGGCTGATAACCTTTTGAACTCTCCCTTCAAGCTCCCTTATTGACTTCAAACCGGAAGCTGCGCTGTCCTGGGGCGATTACACTGAGCCCGTGTTGCACGCTCATAAGCCGATCGATGTCTCCTCAGCTTTTTTTTTTCGTAAGTGGAGACTGTGAGTCAGCCAGCGAATGTGTTGTCACAAACCCCAAAGTAATGTAACTTTGCATGCGTCACAGTAAAAGTTCAGCGTCTGTCCAAACAAGCAGAGAAGCTACTGAATCTTAAAGAAGAGAGTTTAATTTAATTTATTACAAACAATATGTGAAGGCTGTGGGAATACGAACGCTGCCTTTCCCAAATCATAAATCAAAACATTTAAGTCAAGCACAGAAGGTCGGTTTACGATGGTCCCAAAACACGACATTTTGAAGTTACCGTACATGCAACACGCGGCTTAAGAGTATGTACGTACAGGTTTAGTTACACACTGTACTCACCATTTTTTTCATTTCATTCATATTTATGCCCTAGTTTTTTTTGTTTCATACAAGTATTTACTGTAATGATGACACTTGAAGGTGACACTTAACTTAACTAATTAATGCAGTAGCCTGTGACTAATATTGCGAAACACAAGAGGTCAAGCTCAGCTAGGGCCGTGCGTCCTGATTTTCATTTGTTTTAGATTTATGGTCTGGAAGTGTTTTTCACATTAAATATATGTTGTAATGGCGGCCCGGTGGTTGACTGGTTAGCGCGTCAGCCTTACACTGCAGAGGTGTACGTAAGGTAGAGCAATATTTATCCAATAACATGACGCAAACATCACACATTAAAAAAAACATACTCAGCAGAGATCGGAAAGGATTTTAAATTGGACCGTTTGGATGTGTAAAATATAAGGTACAATTCTAGAAAATAACACTTTTCCAATGCTTGGAGCTGAAAGTTATTTGTGTACGCTGAGATAACTCGACTTATACTGTAGCAGACGGAAAAGTCCTGGAAAATAATTTCAATAACAGTGGCAACCCTGCCATTTCTTCCCACAAATTTCCCATTTCGAAGGATGACTCTTCTTTTAGGCAGGCTCTGTTGTTTTTTGTGTACAATCTGTGGGCAATGTCCAGTGGGATCACGGCCGCTGTGATACGACAGGACATCCTGCGTCACAGAATACACACACACACACACACACACACAGATGCACGTGAATGCACTTTGTTCATGTCTGGCAAAGTTTATTTGACGTAGATGGATGGTGTTTCCCGTTTTCGTTTTTTTAGCGCTGTTTCTTCACTGTGTTGCTAGTGTAGCTATAGTTGGAGGAACAAAAATGAATTTAACATTTCTGCATCAATTGGTCAAAAGTTAGTCTGATCATCATTTAAACCACAAGAAAAACCAAACAGGGTCGGCCTACACTAATACCACACAAACAATTATGTTTTCATATTCTTACGGAGCATAACGTAAACATTCACAGGACCGTGAGGAAAACGTAAGCCAACCTTTGGATGTAATAATTGCTCTCGTCTCTTTTTGCAGCAATAACCTCAACTAAACGCTTCCTCTCATTGCAGATCAGACATATTCAACAATCAGGATGAATCTTGGACCACAGTTTTCAAACAATTTACAATTCAGCAGGATTCCAGGAACTGTCTAATGTCTCTTGAGGTCATGCCACGGCATCACAATCAGGTTGAGATCAGGACTCAAGTTCTTCTGCAAAATATCTTGATAAACTTGTGAATTCATTTTGGCATTGATGATAGCAAGCTGTCTGGGCCCTGAGGTAGCAAAGCACACCCATACAGTTACGCTTTCGCCACCAATTACACAGTTGGGATAAGATGCCGCGTCATTTTTCCTCCAGATGACATTGTTTGTTCCTCCCCCCAAAATTCAACTTTGGTATCATCTATCCAAAGAATAATTTGCCAGTCGTGCTGTGGAACATCCAAGTGTTGTTAAGAAAGCTTCAACCATGCAGCAATGTGTTTTTTAGACAGCAACGGCTTTCTTCTTGGTGTTCTCCCATAAACTACATTCTTGTTTCATGTTTAAATTTGTCAACATGTGTCAGTACCTTTTATACGTCTTCAGCTAACCCCCCCAGGGCTCTTTTCTTACCTCATTGAGCATTTTGCACTGTGCTCTTGCAGTCATCTTTACAGGGCGACCGTTTCTTGGGAGAGAAGCAACAGAGCTGAGTTGTTTTCCGTTTATAAACAATTTGTCCAACCACGGACAGATAAACATCAAAACCTTTAGCCATACTTTTGTAACATTTTCCATCATTACACAATTTTATAAAGTCCTTGAGGTCCTGCAGCATGACCTCAGTGGAGCAAAATTCATCCTGATCATTGTGCACGTCTGAGCTGCAACTACAGGAAACATTTGTTTGGGGTTGCTAGCAAAGGCTAGCAACTAGACTAGTTATTAAATCCAAGGTTTGTTCTCCCCCCCACCCCATGTTCCATGAATGTTTATACATAATTTAAAAGTAGAGTAGTTATTAAATCCAAGGTTTGTTCTCCCCCCGCCCCCCACCCATGTTCCATGAATGTTTATACATAATTTAAAAGGAAAATATGAAAACACAATTGCTTGGTATTGATTGTGCAGACGGATTATTGAAATGATCAGACCATACTTTATAACCAATTTATGCAAAAATTGAAGAAATTCCAAAGGGTTCACATACGTTTTCCTCCCTCTCTATTTCTTCAGCCGCCCTCAAACTAAAATGTGAGAAAATATAAAGTGGCAAAGTGTTTCCAGGCCCGAGTTTCCCTTTAATTATTCCTATGCAGGCTGGCCAAAATCAGCTGTGCACCTCACGGATTCTTTTCAGTTGTCGCTTCCTCCCCACACTATGTACATGTCTGGTCAGAGACATAATTGTAAGTCATATTCTCCCACATGAATATCAAAAGTAACATTAAAAAAAGTTCATCGTGGTGGTTCATCATAATAGCATGGCTGAAGAATTGTGCAATCATAGTTCTGTCTAGCTTCCACACAAAGACCTTTCGACCTGGAGAAACGCAATTCAGGAAGTTCGCTTGATGTTGGGAAGTGATACTTTTAAACAGTTACATGATTCACCTGGAGGACTGTGCACTTGCTTACATGTGATGGTTGCACCAAGAATAAAGTTCCAGTATTTCATGCCTGGCAACTCTTGCTGGAGCCCTCTTGTGTTTACTCCACTACCTCCACCAAAAGCCAACAGACTGGCCCAATTCAAACGATTGAGAAGGTGAACGTTGCGATTGCGCACTCGTTTTCCAATGAGCTGCCCAACCGGGAACGACGCCTATTGAATGACAATAGCTTCTTTTCACATTCCTATGTGACAATATTTGCATGTTGATGGCTTCTCTAGTTGGGAAGATGTCTCCATTGTACGTATGTATGGATTTTTTTACCATTTTTTTAAGTGGAATGTGCCGTTTTTTAAATTTTTTATTTTGGACTGAAAAATAAAAACAAGAGTGAACCACAGTCCCAGATAATGAGTTGTTCTCCAGCAGAGGGTTTTGTATTTACTGCACCACTCCAGAATTCAGTTGGGGCATGTCAACAAACAACAATATCGAGTCAAATTGGAAATTCCAAAGGGTTTCAAAAGACACTTTTGACCCCAATTGCACGCAGTTGGTGCGTATTGTTTCTTGACAAAGTGCTGTCACTATCGCCTGCTATTTCCTGCGTATTGCAGTTGTTTTCAAGTCATTTTACAGGTACATGTTAATAAAGATTGTTTTCACACTCTTTTTACTGACTGCTGGCCAGCTTTTTATTGGCGGCCCCAATGGATTTGTTTACAATCGTCAATGCAAGGAGGTCTACTGTTGGACCAGTGTTGATGAGGACGTTGAATGACAAGGCCCAAGGCTTTGGATAACACGCTGAATTACGATCTCTGCCAAAGAATTCGCATCATCTTTGAGACTAGTGAAAAACACTCAGCAAATATGCGCCATTCTTCTGAACTAAGAAATTTCTTTTTTGGGGGGGATATGAAAATATGCTAACTATGTCCTGGATAGGGTGCTTCTATTTAAAGGTAAATGACAAGGTTGTTTTACCTGTTTGTACTGATGTAGCAGCCTAATTTACAGTTTTGAATCGAACAGAATCATTTGTTTTGTAACACTATGCCTGTTAAAGTTGGGCAAACTGTCCTGTCTTTTACAGTCCTGAAGACAAATAAAAGCTCCAGGTCAATCGATACTTGTGAAGAGACGACTGCAAACATTATCGCACACTTCTTCACAAAGGCGGCATATTGAAGAGAAAAGACAAAGACAACATTGTTCATCAACCCCACAGCGAGCCTTGCTTCCTTGTCCGACCTTTACCGGAATCTTCCATTGCGCTGCTATTTGCTGTCAAGCTAGCCAGCTATTAGCTCCAATGGCTAACGCTAGCTACTCCTCCACTAACATGGCACCGTAGAAGGACCAGGGCATTTTCTTCATTCCCGAAATAGTCAATAGGCAGGGGTGCGGTGTTTCTTAACTCAGGTTGCATAATAAAGGTGGTCGTTTGATCTGGTTTCCTCCTTCTGAACAGATGGCGGGTGGATTTGAAGGGAAGGTGTGCGTGTGTCTAAGCCCTTTGATTGGCCCAAGGGCAATGCCATCTCCTCTGTGTGTCTTACCAATTAGACGCGTGTTTGTCAGCAACTGAATGTTTGTAGTTGAAGTTGAGATTATTCTGTTTCAAAATCAAATTATGCAAATCCTCTTTGGCTTCACACCTGTCCTTGTGCGCGCGCCTGCGTGCTGTCAAGCTTGGTGGATGCTCTTTCTGCTGTTGATGATGATGATGATGATCTGGCTGTGAGCTTAAGCCTTGAGAGAGTCACGTGTTGAGGAAGACGGCTGTTAAAAGGCTAATTTAAAAAATGTTTGATTGATCTTTTGGAGGTAAGAGGACGGAGTGGGGGGGGGGGGTCCATGTAACCCAGAGTGGAGTGCGGCGAAAAGAGTAATGTGGCGCAAGGGATTTTGTGAACGGTTTCAACAGAAGCAGGCAGAAAGTTTTAACACAAGTTGGCAAAACGGCTTTTTGCAGCTGTTTTTGCCCGTTGAGAGACAGACAGACACACACACACACACGCACACACTTTCTCCCTTTCAAAGAATCATTTGAATGAAATCCCTCCCTCAGTGCACTGTTGTTCTCACATGGGGGTAAAGGTGTGATTGGTCAGGATCTCCTATGGAGTTAACCAATGAATGCGTGACTCCCACCCCTGACTCCGCCCCCTGTGTGACGCCGAGGTCCAAAGCCTGGCGAGTGATTGGAGGGCTGGCGGAGCCAGACTGGTATTAAGTGCAGTCCCGTCTGCTCCACTTCAGTACTGAGGAGAGTCCCGACTGGTTGCCAGAGTGTGTGAGTGTGAAAGAGAGAGTGATTCTGTGCGTGTGGGCGCATGCCTGGAATAGACTTCCAAGAGGCATTTGATTCGGACTTTTTTTCCTCCCACTCATCAGGGTTGGACTTTGTGCCCGATCACATCTGGACACGTTTTCTTGGGAATGTTGTTGTTCGCCAGCTGATCCACCTCAGCTGATCTCCGCTTGAAGAGTCTTACCAGTGACCCCGATAGACGGCTTAACCCCCCTCGCCCCCATCTGGGTCACTGCCGAGCCCGACAGCGGTGTCCTTGCTGGGCCCGATGTGGAATTTGACCCCGAGGGACCCTGTCCTCCAGGAAGCCATTCACTGAGGCCAGACTAGGGGTAAAAAGGGGAAGAAAGATAGAATCGGAAGAGGAGTGAGAACATCAGCATAAGAGAGCGGTAAGCACGTTGAAAGGGCTTGGACGGGGGAGGGGGGGGGCCTTGCAAGAAAAGACAAAAGTACAAAAGAGTGATTTTCAAGCTGAGAGAGAACATGTGGGACCTTCTTTGTCCATTTAAGCCTCACTTTTTGTTTACTGACCCCTTCTGTTTGTCGCGACAAGAATCTCGAACCAACATCAAAGCCAAACGTCTCCTCTTATTGACGTGACGTACACGTGCATACATGACATTCAACTCCGCAGCTCAAGGGTAGAATTTGGTTCTGTGTTTTGGACAAAAGCAGAAAGCAACACACGGTATAGTTTGGCGGCAGCACGGTGGACTCGTGGTAAGCACGTCAGCTTCGCGGTTGTGAGATTTAGGGTTTGAATATCAGCTCGTGTGTCGAGTTTCCATGTTCACTGCCTGCTTGCTTGGTCTTTCTCCAAGTTCTCCGTCCGGGTTCCTCCCACATTCCCAAAACGTGCTGTTGGTGATGCATGTGGGGTCAATTGACTTGACTTCAAACTGTCCCTAAGTGTGAATGTTTACTTGTCCGTATGTGCCCCTGGGCTGGCGAGCAGTTGCGGGTGTGCCCCAGCGCTGACCCAGCGTCTCAAGGCTCGAGCACACCTGTGCTGATGACCTGGGCTAAATAAAATGGATGCTAGGTGTTTTCACTGTTCACATGTCGCGCTTGCTGTTGACCACAGTAAGACGACAAATGAAAAAACGGAGCGCTGCAGCAAAGTTCAGTCTTTCGTCATCCATTTTTTTCAAGTCCTTGTCCTCATTACTGTCATTGATGGGTTGGAGCCTTTCTCATCTGACGTGAGGTCAGGGGCGGGTTGCACACGGGACGAGTTGCCAGCTAATCTTTGTCGACAAACAACCATTCATGTTCACGTTGACATCAATGGACAATTTAGAGTCTTCAAGGAAACCAACAAGCATGTTTTTGCGGTCTACTGTTTGAGGAAGCCAGAGTGCCTATGCTGAAACCGGGATTCGAACCTCACACCCGTGACATAAATATATGCCGTTGTGCCTGTTCTCTTTGTTTTGCATGATACTCTAAATCAGCCCGTGGTTAAAGCCAAGTCTTCTTGCTATCTCGCAGCTCCGCCAGCATGCCAGTGGAGACCCTGCGGCCTTCCGACGGTCGCCTGACCGGGGTTCCCTTCACCTCCGCCATGCCCTTCAGGATACTCACCAAAGGGCCAGATTACTTTCGGCGCCCGGCCGAGCCCGCTACCCGCAAGCTGAGCGCCGTGGAGCGTCTGGAGGCGGACAAGGCCAAGTACGTCAAGAGCCAGCAGGTGGCGTTGACGCGGCAGGCGCCGGTCAAGCCGCCGATCATCCGCAAACCCCTCGTCCCCCCGGCCATGATTCTGCAGTGCCACATGGGCGCTACCCCTGCCCGGAAAAGTCCGCGCTGCCTCACTAGCGTGGGCAGCGGCGGCGTGAGGGAAGGACCGGGAGGGAGACCGCCTCTCAATTTGGATATTTTGAACAACCTCATCAACGATGTACGCGACGGCCCGCTGCCCTCCTCCCAGTCGTCGTCCTCCACCTCCCCCTCATCCTCATCGCCTTCATCGGGAGCGAAAAGCATCGGCAGCAGCTTGTCAGCGGACCACGAGAAGAGCAGCCGACTCCTCAACAACCTCAAACCGCGCAGCGCCGCCACATCCTCATCCACCTCGTCCTGCACATCCTCCCCTCTCAACCCCAGCCATCGTCCTCCCCCCGTTCCGACACGGGCGCCCCGCATCTTCGTCCCGTCGGCCTACGTCTCTCCAAACACCGTCACGGTACGCAGGGTGGACGTTCGACCCCATGCAGAAATGAGGAGGCCCCAGAGGCCCCAACTCAGGCCCCGACAAACTGCCCAAGGTCAAGTCGCACACCCACAGGTCCCCCCGCCACCTCCGCCGGCCCTCCAAAACTCACTTCAACAGCCCCAAACGAACGCCACCACACGAACCACCGCCTCACCCCCTTCTTACTTGCCGCCCAGCACCATGCTGGTCCGTGCGGGGATGATCCCGCCCGCCTCCCCCGCCTTCACCCGCCTGTCCAACGCCAGCTCCAAGGGCTCCGCCCGCAAGCACCCGTCATTGCACCGCTCCAAGTCAGACCTGAGCGACCGCTATTCCCGGGCCACGGCAGACCTGGAGCGCTTCTTCAACTACTGCGGGCTGGATCCCGACGAGGTGGAGGGCATGGGCGGAGTGGAGCGCTTCACCAGGGCCAACTCGGACATCGTGTCCATCTCCAAGCTCCGCAGCGTCAGCACGCCCAGCTCCGAGTGCGGGGACGAGGCCGACAGAGGGCAGGAGGATTGCGAGGACGAGGACGGGCCCGCCGGAGGCAACCAGCGCGTCCCCTACGGCATCTCCGTCATCGAGAGGAACGCCAGAGTCATCAAGTGGCTCTACGGGATCAGACAGGCACGGGACGCTAACAGCGCCGTTTCGAACGTGTAGACTAAAACTCCACTTGTGGGGGGGGGGTGTATTTATCTGAAGAAGGGAAGTCAGTCTTTTCATCTTTCGTGGCCTTACGTCCGCCATTTTCATCACTTTCCGATGGAGACTCACATTTCACATTTGAAGACTTTTGAGGAAGTTTGGACGTGCTCTTCCTTTTTAACTTGAACAATGTTACATTGTATCTGTAAGCAATAATAGACGAGGATGGTTCCTCATGCAAAGGAACGGTACTGTCTCAGTGTGAATCTGCGTGTGGGTGTAACACAGAGAACCTCGCTAATGCTGTGAAAGTCACAAAAAAAAAGCTTCCATGCACAGGTTTTGTACTTTTGAAAATTTGGCCGCAAGACTGTTATTGTCGTCGTTTCTGTTGGCATGCAAGTGTAACGTTTATGTACATTTGGCACTTTAAGTCAACAAAGCAGCATGTACTACGAACTTTGTTGCACCAACACACATTTTCAAGTCAGTTAGCGTCAACATGCTTGCAGCTTAGATTTGTGTGTGTGTGTGTGTGTCAGATCTAACACACACGCACACACACGCGCTCATTTTTGAGATTAGTTTGCGGGATAAATCGTGTTTACCTCGCATGTCCCAGCACAGAGCTGCTAAAAGGAAGAACAAGTAGCATGAAAAAAAAAATCTCTTGCTCACAAAACCGTTCGATTGGGGGTGGGCGACCAAACACCTGCGAGAGATTTTTTTATGCCGTGTGCGAAGCAATTCAAAAAATGGATAAAAACTCATTTTTTATGCCGTGTGCGAAGCAATTCAAAAAATGGATAAAAACTCAGAACAATTGTTGTAAAAAAAAAGCCTCACGCCATTTAGGACACAAATATTTACAATACTGTAATATATAAGAATCAAGTCATACCCCCCCCCCCTTTAATCCTTCAGAGGATTTGAGCCCACCCCTGTTAAGAGTTCACTCATGCATTTTAAAACAAAAGTGTCTCAGGAAACGAAATATTTGGCATACTAACACAAATGGACCAATATTTATTTGGATTATTTGATTTAAGATATATTTTTTTCAACACCTGTGTACGGAATTTAATCTGAAGTGCAATCTATTCGTATTCACCACAACAGTCACGCTGGATGAAATTTAGAAACACACACACAAACAAATACAGTGCAACAATATGTGTGAGAATGATGAAAATGTCATTGAGAGGGCCTCTGCATAATTTTACCGCAAAGTTTTGTTTTGTTTTGTTTTTCCAGGACATTTCTCCTTTCATGTCAATAGCCTGGAAATGCGGATGCCCAAAGAGGTCTGAAAGGCTTTAAAAAATTGTGTCTTTGAAACTACAATTAAAACACAGTTGAAGAATATTCACATTGTCTGTGTTGAAAAAAAAATTTTTTTTGAAACCTCTATTTTTTTTCAAGCTAAGTTCGAATCTCAGTTCTGGCCTGTCTGTGGGGAGTTTGGAAGTCATTGTTCATATGAGTGATGTTGGTGTGAATGCTCGTTTGTCTGGTTGTGCCTGTGCGATTTGATGGCGACCTGTCCAGGGTATATTGCAGAAATGGTTGTATAATTCAGTCTTAGTTTAATTACCATAGAAGAAAAAATGCTCACCACCAGCCAGCAGCACCTATTAAGAGGCCCTACACGAGGGATTTCTCCGCATGTTGTTGCAGCGTCTAAACCAGTGCTATTTTTTTTTTTTTATTGTTGTTGTTGTCATTAATTGGGGCCACTGTCTGCCGTCTCGGCTAACCTCGGCAATTGCCTCGGTTGCCTGCCCTGTTGGGGCATCTGGGAGTTGGAATCCTCTGCTCCCATCAGGAAACCGATTAAAGTGTGTCGGTAATGTTTTAAGCACCATTTTTTAACACACTTGACTCAAAATGCAAAATGAAGATAATCACTGTCAATCTTAAAATCGTCAGCGTTAGCATAACGTTGATTAGTGAAGACCCGCATGGTGACGCCGGAGTCACGATTCCTGTGTACGGATAACTTGTTCTTTTAACCCAGTGGTGTCAAATTCATTTTTGTCGAGGGCTGTAACAACAGAAACCGAATTTACGTTTCATCATCACATCGTACGTATTATTACTTGTACACACACAAAAAATGACGGCTTGTAAGTTTTGAAATCAACTATTTTTTTGTTGTTTGTTCAATTAAGTGTGTAAACAGAGGAGCAAAATTATTACAAAATCTCAACATAATTTATTACACATGTCAATTAGGCATTTCAGTACAGATTTTAGCAAGCATCATGGAAGCTGACACCCACAATTTGCTTTAGCGGGCCATATAAAATGACATGGCGGTCCGAATCTGGCCCCCGGGCCTTAAGTTTGACACCTGTGTTTTAACCCATTGTTGAGCTTGTTACTAGTTTTTCAATAAATCAACCAAAAAAACCCTCTAAAGACTAAAAAAAGCAGCTATACCTTGTTACAACGTCAGCTGTTCTGACAATGTTTTTTTTTTGTTGTACCGTCACCAATGAGGACTCAGCAGTTTTTCACTGATGTTTACAAAATACCGCCAAAAATCTTTCCTGCCCAAATTTGAGCACTGTTTTCCCCCATATGACAATGACACACACACACACACACACACACACACACACACACACACACACACACACACACACTTTCCAATACATAGAACTGGCCTCCCCAGCTTCAGCAGTCTTCCAAAGAGCTTATCGAAAGCTACGCTCATTTCCCACCATGACATCATGGCACACGTGATTCCCAACGTGTGGTTTTGATCTAACAGCCTTCGTGACATGCGAGGTCTGATCATGCGGCTGCTGCGGGGCGCCTTCACTCCGTCTGCTGCCTCACACTGGGCATTGGGACAGGTTTTTTTTCTCTCCTGTTACCTCCTCCAAGGGGGTAGTTGTTTTGTCCGTGTGCGGTAGGAGGTTAGCGGTTAGCATCTCGAACAATATTTTTCATCAAAATGGAAGACAATTTCGAGTCATCAGCATCATCGGGTATTTTTGTAAATTTTGGGAACGTTTTGGACCTGAATATAAACAAAAATATTTTTTGTTTACATCACAGACAATTTCGAAGAACCTAATCTAACTTTTCATGAAGAGAAATTCAAATCCCTGAATGAACATACTTGGGTTTTTTTTAAACGTAAAAAACACTTGAGTCTTCGGTGAACCCGCCGTACTTTTATTTGGTAAGCGTAAAAGAAAAATATGAGTTCACTGAGCAGAACATGTTTTCATTCACATCCATCCACCTATTATCCAAACCGCTTAGCCTCAAGAGGGTCACGGCCGCGCTGGAATCTATCACAGCTGTCTTTGACATCGAGGACAAATTTGAATATTCATTGCACCAAACACACTTTATTTTCTTTAAACATTAAAGCCCGTTATTGAAGCTTTAATGAACCTAACAAACATGTTGGCAACATCACAAACAGTTAAGTTTATGTACCTTGTCTACATGAACTTTTACGAAAATTTCAAGCCTACTTAGCCAACCTAATGCACAATTTTTATTAATACCAAATTTGTTTTAAATTGACCCATTGTGTTTTCATGATCATAAAAGACAATAAGGTTTTCAATATCACTGCACCTTTATTTGACTCAATTCAGAATTTAATTTTCAATTAGCCTATCATACATTGCCCCCCACCCAAAAAAGTCTTCATTGATCCTAACGAGTTTGTGTAACTTGAAGACCGATTTTTTTTTTCTTCACTTCACATATTTTCAGACACTTTTGATTCTTCAACTAACCTAACTTCATAGTTTTTAGATACACCGAAGATCTTTGGCAATCCTCACACATTTTTACAAAGTGCTTTATAGAGCCGAATAAATAGTGATCAATAACAGGATTAAATGAAAAGATGAAAATCCAGACAAAATTCCAAAATAAAACCAAGACAAATGAAAAGAAACAACAGGAACATTACAAAAAAAAACCATAAATTATCTTCAACTGGCTGGCAACCAGTTCAGGATGTCCCGAGCCTTCTTCCCGAAGACAGCTGGGAGTGACTCCAGCACGCCCGCGACCCTTGTGAGGAGAAGCGGATTAGAAAATGGATGGATATCCATGATCAATTTTTTGAAAAGCCTGAGTCAGCGTTGAAACCAAAACATGATTACTACGAGGCGACGTTGCTATCCACTGGAGCTCCCTATCAGGAGCAGTCTGAGATACAAAGACAGATTGCTTATGTTGGAGCCATTTGGCATAACACTGTGGAAAGCATAAGCTAATTCCCATGTTTTCACACCGTGACAGCGTCCCAGTTACATAACCACGAGCGGACTCGTCTGACCCGCCGGCTTTTCGGTAAGACGGAACACATGTCCCGGGACGTCTCCGCCTGCTGTGCTCTCGGCGGACAATGCGCTCAAACAAGCATCAACGTCAGCGCCGTGCACTCATGCTTGCTCTCCGGCTGACCGACCATATGTTCAATTTACTGAGAGATCAACTCAGTCCTGGCACGCAGTCAGAACACTCACACGCTGCCTGTATGCACTTTGTGTTGTCTATCTGGCCAACTTTGTTGTGAGCAGCCTCTGCCATACACGGACGGGCCTGTTATATGATTTCATGCTTCAAACGCTCCGAGCGGCTCGTCATTTATATGCACTAGGGCTGGGTGATCATTCATTATCAATATGTATCACGATAGACGTGAGCGATTTCAATCGAAAATGTTTTGGATGAATTGTTCTTAATAAAGATTAACCATGATATGTTGAAATAAAATGACCCAAATTCAGCCTTTTTCGCTGAAATTGCCCAGCCCAGATATGTGCAGTTGAGCCAAGCTACCTCGATTGCTTGGTGTAGATTGGACATGCACTAAACGCTGGAAGCTATGCGTCATAACCTGGCTCAAAAAATAGGAGGAGTCCAATTTTTCAAAATAATCTCAGTAGTTTAATACAACTCCAGATATCGGTTGTGTCTTGTCTGAGTTATCAGTCGTGTATATGTGAGTGTGTGAGAATGGCATGTTGAAGAGTCTCTTGACTAAGAAAATGAAATAAAAGGCAAATGTGCTCAAGTATCGCGATCCAGTAACAGAGCACCCCATAAGTCACTGGAAGCCAGTCCAGCCGCAGAGTCAACTTCTCCACATTTCCTTGACAGTGCATGACCACGACCAGCACTTCAGAGAGAACAGATGTTACAGATGTCAGTAGCCCCCATGTTAATCCCACCCGGGGCGGTCACATCTGTATGAGTCAGTACGAACAATTTACGTGCTCACACTTTTGGCTTTTCAGCTTAAATCCCGTCCTGCCCGCATGCACAGGTCTGTGAAAATACCAAAACTTAGTCTATCTCGCCCCTACGCAGATTTCGACCACGCCACGGAACAGTCTTGCACTCGGCACAAAAGTAGAGCCCGTTGTGACGACTTGGAAAATGTGTTCAAACCCCAAACCAAGTTGAACTGCTGAAAATAGTGGGCAGCACGTCGCACTGTTGGCTGGAGGAGCGAGCTCTTCGTCTTTGAAAATACTTGTTCTGTCCCATTCCAAGTTCCATTCCCATTTCAAACAACTGCCGGGTAAAGATTCTAACGGGTGCCAACTCCTACTACAGTAGATCGTGTTGATGGATGAGAACAGATTAAAAAAAAGTGTTGGGTTTTTGTTTTTTTTTTTTTTTGGTTGCTGTGTGCACCAACACGGATCAATGATCACAATTGGAGTGTTTAGCTCACCTTTCAATTGGAGCTGATTGCATTTGAGCTAACATGGGCACATCCATCTTAAAACTGTAGTTTCAATAAAAATAGTGATCAGGGTCTGATTTTGGAACCAAATCCTGTCTCCACAGCACAAATAATGTATGTCAGGGCTTCATATTGACATTCTGCATGTGATAAGCTGATTAAGGCGCTAAGCCAGATGGGATCTCAGTGTTTTTTTACTTTATTTGTGTGTGTATGTGTGTGCGCGTGCACGTGTTTGTTTGTGTTTGCATCTCGTGGGAAAGCGAAAGTGGATTGTCCGTGTTAGCTTAGCGCGCTGCTGCAGAGCGTCGCTCGCTTATCTGTGTTCATCTTTCTTGCCATTGTCCTCATGCCCGTCCATCAAAATCATAGCAGAGCTGGCCTCTCAATCGCGCTTTTAAAATATGGTTGTCCGTGTGCGTAATTACAGGCATGCACTGTGAAGAGGCAAAAACCACACGTGTTTTGATTTGTTCTCTCAGTAGCGACGGTTATTTCCCATGCTTGACAGTTATGACACGACAGAGGAGGTCCATAAGAACAATGTCAACTCTGCAAACTCCGCTTCTGTCTTTTTTTTTTTTTTTTTTTTCCAGGCCAACCCAAGTATTTCTGCTGGAACCCGAACATTTTTTTTCCATCCTTCCTCCGGCACAGTTTTGCTGACAAGTCATCGCTGCGGTTGAAACCATCCAGGACGCTGAATAGATTTATGTTTGAGAAGATCATCTGCAGCCTTCCCCCCCCTCCATGAGTTGAACTGCAGCTTGTATTTAAAGCTACTGACATGGGCTGAAATGAGTAGAGTAAAGGGATGTTGACATTATTTTTGTTTTTAAACTGGGGACAGCAGGGTGGATTAGTGGTTTGCACACCTGCCTCACTGTTCTAAAGTTTGCAGTTGAAAGTCTTTTGGCGTGGAGTTTGCTAGCTTTCCCTCTGATACTTCCTCACACAGTCCACTGGCTAATTTAACAATGCCACCCAGATTTGATTGCTTTTGCCACTGTTGTTGATTGTTCAACGACAATATCCAATTTCAGTGGATTTTTAAGACGCAAACCTGTAGTTGAGGGGCGAACAATTGCGACTGTTGGCGAAAGTAGAAAAAATGTGCGTTCAGGTCAGAGTTCGTCGGGGTTTGTTCAAGGTCGCAAATTGTTCACGAAACTTTCAACTCATCAGACTTTCGCCAACAGTTTGAGTGTTTTTTCTTGTCGCAAGGAAATTATTCAAACTTTCTTTGTGGTGAGAAAAGTACAGGCTAGCAAATATTTGGCGAACATTTTTGAACAAACCCAGACGAACTGTGATGGGAACGCAACATTCGCTGCCTTCGAAAACACTCGCCGCTCAGTGGGATAGGGGCGGTAGCACGAAAATGACTGATGACGTCACACACAAGTGGTGCTAGCATACAATAATAACCCTCTATCGCACTGCTAACAGTGGGCTACTTTGGACTGGGCCGCGGATGGCCGCACAGTTGAAAGAAGAAAACATTTACAGTACTTGCAGTTTAATTATTATCTGAGGTTGAAAAATATTTTACTTTGAAAGTGACAGGTTTCTCTCTGTTACATCAATCTACAAAAGACTCTTGACACATGTCAGGATGCTAATGGTCTCGGACGCGTAACGCTAATATGAAACCCCCAAGCTAGCAAAACGAGTTTGTTGTATGTTGAAGCTTTACCATGGTGACCATGTTAACGCATTGTTATGGTGTTGGTGCGACTAGTAAAAGGCACATGAAATCGCAGTGGATTCGCGTTTGCTGTTGTAGCATTTTATTTATCAGCCAACATTGTGGGCCTTTTTTCCAGTGTGTGTGAGACAGTGTTTCAGTTCCACATGTGAGATGATTTTAATTATGTGTGAGAGCCTTTCAGGCGCCTGTGAGTGTGTGTGTAATCCTCAATTTTATCTATATATGTTTGTCCTCTGCCTTGTTTATAAGGTAAATGTGTGAGTGTTTTTGTGGAGGGTTGGAGTACAGCTGGCACTCAGTGATACAACAGCTGTCATTTCAACTGTGGGAAAGTATCTGGAGGAGGCAACCACATCGAGTTGGTTATGACATCATGGAGCATTGTAAGAAAATGATATGATAGTGATTATCTTACAATAATCCCCGCCTATTTTGGGAGTGAAAGAATACATTTGTGGACGCAGTTTGAGTTTTTCATTTGTCATTTATTCTCTACCAGAGCGAGAAAAAAAAAACGAGTTCAACTGCAATAGTGGTGCTTTGTAGTTGACACTCTGGCAGGTCAATATGTCATATGAGACAAGAGTTAACAATTAAAATCGAAGCAAACAACATCTGCAAAACATTGTTTTTGTTACCCTCCTTTCATGGTGAGCCAGGGGCACGAAACAATGGAAATAGAAATGATCTGCCCGGGGGTTAAACTGTCACCACCATAACACATTGATGATCCGTACAAGCAATGTTTACATTGTTATAAACAGTTGCCAGATGGCGGCCCGGTGTTCCAGCGGTTAGCGCGTCAACCTCAGAGTGCAGAGGTTGTGGGTTCAATTCCAGCTCCGGCCTCCCTGTGTGGAGTTTGCATGTTCTCCCCAGGCCTGCGTGGGTTTTCTCCGGGTACTCCAGTTTCCTCCCACATTCCAAAAACATGCATGACGGCTAATTGAACACCGAAGATGGCTGGGAGAGGCTCCAGCACCCTCCACCATCCTTGTAAGGATAAGCGGATGGGAAAATGGATGGATGGATGGAGTTGCCAGGTGTCTGAAATTCCCTAGAGAGTCAAAATAATTGTGACACACCGCGCAGAAGAGTGTTGTTCATAACCCTGCTAAATGTGAATGATTACATTTCAAAAAGTAAGAGATGATACAGTAAAATAGGGCTTGAAAATTGTGAAATACCAAGCTGTCGTTTGTGTTCTCAAACGCTGTGGCCATGTCTACTGCATGTGCTGAAACCACGCCCTGCTGTTAGCTGTCAATCAAATATCGCTACGTTTGGCGTCTCATGACCACGCAGATCTCATGTTTGCAAAAATAGATCTGCGTAAAGCTCCCGTCGGCTGGAATATTATATCGCAGCGCATGGTCACGGAAATTTTGACGGCACAACGAGAAGCTCTAGACACCAGCTAGCTTAAAGGCTAACAGGCTTCTGGATGGTGAAAGTAATGCTAAGTTGCTCACAGTTGCGCCAAATAACTGCTGATGTGAACGAAGGCGCTCCGTTCTGATCGTGCGAGAAGGAGGACTCATGGACTCCAAAGTGTGTTTTGCAGCCATGCCCCCCAAAAGCTCAGTTCTGATCGTGCGAGAAGGAGGACTCATGCTAGACTCCAAAGTGTGTTTTGCAGCCATGCCCCCCAAATTTTTTGGAATGTGTTACCCCAACATTGATAACAAGTGACAACGCATGAGTCCTTGTGCTGTTATATTTCTAGCATATGTCTTTCTACACTTAACCGTGTCACAAAAGGTGATGCAGATGACTTCTCATGACATGGTTCAAATTCATATTTTCCTCACAGAATTTGGAATTTGACAATGCTGTTATATTTCTCGCATATGTCTTTCTTCACTTAACTGTGTCACAAAAGCTGATGCAGATGACTTCTCATGACATGGTTGAAATCATATTTTCCTCACAGAATTTGGAATTTGACAATGTCAGGGGTGTTGGATGTCTAGTTAGCCACAGAAGCATGTCTACATCGGAGACAAATAACACTTTCAAAAACTATAGCCACCTTGTTAGCTCCGTATTTTTTTCAGCTCTGCCTCTTGATTTGTTTTGTGTTTTTCTTGATCTGAAAAAGTGCTCAGAGGTAGCGAAAAGATGATTAAGAACGGGCTACAAATGCACCATATAGCCCACTTCAGGCCACTGATAGAAAAGAAAAAAGCTGCCTGCACAAAGCTGAGGCGGCTCAGTGTTTCAGCTAAGCAGCGCCACGTCACTAATGTGCTGAAGCCGCACGGCACGCTTGTGAGGAACGCACTCTGATGTCGGGGATAAAAGTGACATGCAATCAAATATGCGCTTTTAATATGCAAATGTGCGTGTGCGCATGTGGCTGAGTGACAGAAAGTGTCTCATGGTCTCCTTTAGGAATCTGCTTTGTCTAACAGCAACACTTTAGCTCTCTCTTCGGATCACCGAGATTTGAAGGTGATTCTATTTTAACGCAGAATCTTTTTTTTTTTTTTAATCCTTCAGCAATAATGCAATACGCTTCTGGAGGCACGCACCACAACACGAGTGCAGCCAAATGAGAACTATAGCAGTGTTCATGTGAAATAATGCGGCATTAATGTCTGTCACCACTCATCAAGATTTCAGAGGCACCCTTTGCATGTTTTACAACCTTATTGATGCCACTTGTGACCGAGGGTGTTTCATAACACAAGTGCAGAAAGGCGGAAAAGGCTTTATTTCTCAGCATTCCATATGTGGAATTTGTATGTTTTCCTTTCAATTTGTCGATCTTTGTAATTCAATTCTTTTCACTTAATTCATTGCACGATACCAGGGGCGTCATTAGGCCTATTTTAGTGGGGCTGCAGCCTCACTAGAATGTTCTTGAGGACCCCCCCTAAATGTAATTGGGCACATTGACTTAACTTTTGGATCCTTTTATTTTTCCCCGGGAATTGTTGTCAGCTCCGTTAACAATAACATGCATGAAATCATGACATCAATGACTGAATATTTTTCCCAAACATTTGTCCCTCTTACTGATCGGCTGATCTCCTTGACTTGCCGATGAGACCTCTGGTGGGAGGAGCTTACATGTCAGCAGAGTGACTCCAGCTCATCTGTGTGACCATAGTTCGGACTAGTGCAACAAAAAAAAAAACGGATCTTCCAAAAGGAGGAGCTGCCAAAGGGAGTTAAGAGAGGAAGAACAAATATTCGATGCATCGTTTTGTAGACATGCTTGAACCATATCAGCAATGTTGTCACTGTGAAGCGAAACGCTTGAAGATGTGAACAATGCGGTGGTAAAAGGAGGTGTTTTTTACGTGAAGTGCGGCGTGCCTGTTAGTATTTATGTCTTGTTGAGCTTCTGTAACCGTCTTGTCATGCCGCGCCGCTTGCTTCATCTTCAAAAGGAAACGAGTCTCAGTGGCTCAGAGGCAAGGCTGTAAACTAGGTCGCCGCCATGAGACAAGCACATTTGCAAGACAAGACAGAAAGTTTGTGTGTGTGGGGGAGTGGGGAGGGGGCGGGGCAACGTTGTGCATTATTAAGGTGTCATGCCTTGAGTCTGAAATCCTGCTATGATTTATTTGTATCTAAGACAGGTTCCACACATACTGATTTGTATTGTCCTAAAGGTGAATCATGTTAAAAAAAAATCTTGACAATAATATGTAATGTATACGTCATCGGAATGTGTAGCAATCGTCATTTCACGCCTGTTTTATGGGTTTGGTCACGCGACTTTCGCAATCTGAGCCTTTAGGGACTGTGACGCCATTTTCAGTCGTCAGCAAGTAGCAAAATGGCCGCTCGTAAGACGGGTGGATTAATACCGTGTTTAGCGTCATTGGGGTGCATTAAAACTTTTTTTGTAAAGAACATTTTTGACTTGATTTCAATCATGTGCTGTCTTGATTGAGTTCCAGCTGCAGCTGGAGTGAAGGGCATTTCCCTGCAGCAGGTGCACCTGCGCCTCGTTACCCCATCAAGCTTGGCTGTGTATTTAAGGACTCCTGACTTCTGCCACTCCTTGTCAGATTATTGACCTTGCTTGTTGTTGTGCTTCAAGTGTGATTTTTCCGAGACCTCTCGATACAATTCCTAGTCGCTCCCGTTTGTTCATAGTTTTCTTGAGCAGGTTATTTAACTCAGGTTAGCAAAAAAAAAAAAAAAAGTGAAAAGGAAAGTACTGAACATCTCCAAACAAACCCAAATGCGAGTGTCCTACAAGGACGGCTGCGTTACTGGGCTTGAAAAACACATCGGCTACGTCACCGTTCTTACAGAATTGCCAAGTAAGTTTGTCACGGCTGAAATATTTTTAGTTGATTGTACATAGCAAAAAAAATAAACCATGAAACAGTAACATTTCATATTGGGTACCAAAGTAGCAGTTTTGGCTAACGTTGGCTGGTATATACAGTGTATGCTGTGCAGGTGTTCATAGTTTTGATTATGGGACGCAAGCATACATTCGAGTAGGTTGAAAACTCCCAACTTCTCTTTTAATACACCATATAACACAAGATAATCTTTCGGAGGTATCCCAAAATTGGATCTTTTCGGTCCCCTATTGGAAAGGAGGGAAAATGCTCCACTATTGCAGAATTATCAGAACGCCAGTTAAGGTGACAAATGTAGAGTGTGTGAGTTGTATTATCCTACGTGACATATACACATGCAAAGAAAGCCAAAGAAAACACAAAAAGCCCTTTGAGTGAGACGAGAATGATCGCCTCATTCCAAGTGTCTGTCTCGGTTTACATTGCTCTGGTTTTGCTTGACGTTTGTACCGTATGGAAATATGTTGGTCTGACTTGACTAAATTGATGTACTTTGGTAACTCCATGAGGGAGCTTAAGATCACATGACAGATATTGCCGACGACTAGCCTGACTTGCAAATTTCTGTTACGATGTCTAAAGCGAGGCGCACATAACCGAGTTATAGAATGTGAGACAAGACGTGAGTAAAACACTGGCAAGTTTGTGCTTATTTCTCTCCAAGTGTGTTTCATGTCGCAATCATGGATTTGAAGACTACATCACACTTGGGTGCTTTTTTTTTTTTTTTAAATGGCCTGAGCTTGAAAAGTCAATTGATGAGTTCTTCAGTTTAACAGAATAACCCCCCCCCACCTCCCCAAATAAAAAATCTGCAAAAAGACAGCAAATGTCCATCTGCAAACGGGTGGGGGTTCATTGCATTTAAAAAGCAAATGAGGCAGCTCTATATGTAAAAAAGGGCAACTGGTGATCAAGCTCTCCTCCCCCATCCTATCCATTAAAGGTGTTAGACCCCTTTTGGCAAGCTGAGGTTTATTGAGTATGGTTACTTAACATTTTAAATCAAGTGTGTGTGAAAGAAGCAGCACTTTACATGTAGTTCATGTGTGTGTTTGACCTGGAGTGGCTCAAATGGACCCTGCTGACTGTGTGTGTGTGTGTGTGTGTGTGTGCGCACGCGCGCGCGCGCAGTAAATCTTTGTTGTTCTAGTTGCACTATTTTTTTGCCAGCCTGCATGTCCAACTTATGAAATATGTAAACATGCTTCTCTAAGTACATTTGCCGTGGAGCCTGCCCTCCTTTTTTTTTTTTTTTTTTTTTTTGGCATGTTGTCTATGGTGGTGGTTGTGGAGTCGTCGGAAAATAAATTACAAATAAATTATACAGAGGGCTTGGCTTTTAAAGGCAGCTGAACTGTACATTTGGCATTGACATTCTTGAACCGCCTTCACTCCCGTAACTCCGAAGTAGTGAGGTCCCCTGCCGTACGCAATCGACACAAATCAAGCCATCTCATTCTACATCTGAATACGAGCGAGAATCGAGTACATCATGAACTGGCCACCAACCAATCGCATGGCACATCTACAAACATATTGTTGCATTATGGCTGGAAGAGCATTTACACAGGATTTTGTGCATCATGTTTTGATTGTTCCTTATATTTCTGTCAGAAGCAGGCTTGGACACTGGACACAGTTGCAGGGTTCAAAGTTAAAAAAAAAAAGAAGATATTTGGGGACCGGCGACTGACAACTCAAAATGGCAAGGCTGTGGAAACAAGGCAAGGACCGGTCAGATCTGTGGCGAGAGGCTGGAGTGCACGCACAAAACGAAACACACATTTAAACACAAGGTAAGGGGCAGCTGGGTATTTAACGAATGAGTTTACGATTGATTTCAAACTAATCCAGTGTTTCTTTTGTTAAGGATGTTTAACACTTACAGTCAATATCAATCAAAATATTTCATTTTACAACATGACAAAAACCAACCAACAGGGCCGAGAAGTCCTTGTTTATCGTACCGTACGCAGTCATCGTTTCATGAAAAGATGATCTCTTATGGCACACCGGTGTGCTACAGAACCCTGGTCTTTTCACGTGATGGGGAATCGTTGGCTTTAAAAGTTACACTGCCACTCGTGGCCTGGCATGCATACTGCAGTACAAACTATCGTCTGTCAGTCAAATGTCTGGAGAAGGTGCTGAGTGTGTGTATTTCCATGCATCAACTGGATTCTGCAGCTCCAAATTGATGTTCACTTGGTTTGGAATTTCTGCTCAGTTTTGGCTCGGCGGCGACGCGAATGCTTGTGGTGTTGATAACAGAACAAAATGCTCCCCGGTTAATGCTCCGACCGCTGTTAACTCAAAGGCTTTGAACGAGGAGCGATGCGAGTGGAAAAAGACACATTCTAGTGGTCGATCATGCAGGAAACCTCAAACTGCACTGTTTAATAAAATAAGATCGTATTACAGACACACATGCACTGTCTGGGAATGGAAGCCAGATCACAAGAACGGCACTCTCATATGACACCAGTGCACCAGCAAGGCTACTTGTGGACAGGATTGGTTTCACGATGTGTTTGGGTTGGTAAGGGATCATCAGTTGTTTTCAAAAGGCGTCAATGGCTGACAATTGCCGTGACACGGCAAAGGAAAAAGAAAAGATGATTTGACTGAATCATTTCATGAAAGCCGAGGATGGCAAACTAAACTATTGGATATAAAGAGAGGCAGATTATGCTTTTTGTTTTCAAGTTTAAAGCTGCTTGTTGGCGCTCAGCTCTTTGTTGATCATGTGATCAATCCTCTTATTCAGCTCAATCTGCGCTATCGAATCTTTCTATAAATATACAAAGTTTCTTTCAAGCGTTAGCATCTGGACAACATCTTTGCACAGATGTTCAGGCCGTCTGCATTTTAAGGGTACGGTTATATGGCTGATACAGTCGAACCTCTTTTCAACGTACTCCGCTTATGTTTCCTACCTTAAGACGTTCACGTTACAAAGTCCCAAGCTCACGTAATTCATTTTCCATTTGCTGATTTTGCTTACAACGAAAACCTTTCACAAAGTAAACTTCATTATGAATACCTGATTTTTTTTTTTCATTGCGAAAAGGCCCTCCTACACCGAACCGTGGGAAGCTAACTGCTGCCGCGACGTTGCTAATGAACCAAAATGTACAGCGCGGGATTCCCCTCCGTTGGTTAACAACGCTACTGTCCAACTCGTACGTTGCTCGAGGTCTGGAGGAAAATGGCTGATCGATCAAAGCACCACTAAAATATATCTGATAATCCCTTTTCGAATACCTTACCGGGACAAATAAAATTGAAAGAAATAAAAATACAAAATACTTGAAGCGGCTTTTTTTTTTTTTTTTTAATTGAATGAATTCAGACCTAAGGACGGCCCGGTGGTCCAGGGGTCAGCCCGTCGACCTCACAGTGCAGAGGTACCAGGTTCAATTCCAACTCTGGCCTCCCTGTGTGAAGTTTGCATGTTCTCCCTGTGCCTGCGTGGGTTTTCTCCGGGTACTCTGGTTTCCTCCCACGTTCCAAAAACATGCATGGTAGGCTGATTGAACACTCTAAATTGTCCCTAGGTGTGGATGTGAGCGTGGATGGTTGTTCGTCTCTGTGTGCCCTGCGATTGGCTGGCAACCGATTCAGGGTGTCCCCTGCCTACTGCCCGAAGACGGCTGGGATCGGCTCCAGCACGCCCTGTGACCCTTGTGAGGATAAAGCGGTTCAGAAAATGGATGGATGGATGGATGAATTCAGACTTAATGAAATGACTAATGGCTTCTTTGCGTGCGCCTTCCTGCATGTTTTATGCAATGAAAACTCTTCACTGTGGGTTGAACTGATGCAACTTGCTCATGTGGAGCTAAATGTACTCAGCAAATTGGGCCTGGCACATGTACACCAAAGTGGTACAATTCCTTCTTGTAGGAAAACACACACACACACACACACACACACACACACACACACACACAAACTAGATGCAATGTCCGGTGTACTTTCTGTTCGTGTCAGTTTCTTTCTTCATCATTTGCTGGTTTTATTTCTCGCTGTCAAAGGTAGTCTTCTCATGTGATCCTCCACAGACGCCCTGTTGTCTGCTTTCTGCCGTCAGCAAAAACAATGTCACAAATGTTGCAATCGGTGTGCACTTGGCGATCCATAACTCCCACAGATAAGACGTTAGATACGTCGGATGCCTCACGCGTGCAGACAGTGATGAGAAGATGAAAACACATTTCAGAGTCCCTGATGTACTGTACACATCTACATGGCGCACCACCGTGTAGTGACAACCGTGTGCTATTTGTGCTTATGGTGAAATTGCCTAATGGCTTCTCTGCTTGTGCCTGCCTGCATATTTTATGTCATAAAAAAAAAAAAAAAGCTGCTCATTGTGGTTGGAATGCTGCTACTTGCTGATGTCGAGCCAAATGCACTTAGAAAACTGTCCAATTACAGCTGCTAATCCAAGCACAGGAAGAAGCATACGGGTGGGCATACACATACACAGATACACAAATGAGATAACTGTATCGGACACCTCTTGGGGCCTTCACTGAAAAATGTATGTTATGATCTTTTGCTCTTTGCTGTCTTCACTGAATATTTCATCAACAGTCTGACTCTTTGTACATTAGCGCCGTGATGTCGCCATGGCTATGTGGGACAGGAAGCCGGCCTCCTCTACTTCCGCTCTGATAACGCCAATCTCTAGGAGAGTGGCAGGAAACCACGCAGAGGATGAGATTAAGACGAGGTGTGGTTGCATGATGACTGCCAGGTGATAGAATGCACATCCCTCCCCCCTCAAAGAAAAAGAATTGGTCGAAAATGGGAGAAGAGGATGTTGGAAGTGTTTACAGAAGTTGGACCATCCGAAAGCCCTGTAGTGAGAAGACAGTGAGACCTAGACAGCAACAACGAGGGAAGATAGCATTGGACCCAAGGATATGTTTTGTCTTTGAGAGGAGCCAGAAAGTGTGTGTGTGTGTGTGCGTGCGTGTGTGTGTCAGAAATTAGAATATGCGAGGGCAATCCTGCTCATCCCCCTCAGAATACAGAGGTCACAATTTACAATAGTGGGATGCAACCGTCAGAATGTGTGACCTCAGTCTATTTTCAACGTGTTCGATCTTAACCTCCCCCCCCCCCCCCCAAAAAAAAAATCCTGCCCTTCTGACTTCCCCTCACCTTCATCTGGACTCAAAAATTCTCAAATGCCAAAAAGTGATTAAAAGACAGGACTCCGATAGAATTATTATCCTTCTGTATGTGTCTGGAAGTGCTTTTCTTTCTTGTTGGATCCACAAATCTGGGATTTGTTTCACCCTTTGTGGTCTTTTGTGGACCAAAACCTGGAACTTGCATGCATAAGCAACGCATCCATCCATCCATCCATCCATTTTCCATAGCTGCCACAATCCTAATAAAGACATCATTAGGATTGTGGCTGAGCTGGAAACCTGTGCCAAGAGGACCCCAACACCCGGAACAAGTTGCTGGTCAATCGCAGGCCGAACAGCAATTCGAACTCACATGCACACACACAATGTAGAGCAGGGGTGTCATTTTTGTCATGGGTCACTTACTAGTTACGACTTTCCCCCATGCCGTCATTCTGATGGAGAAACCAATTGAATGTTGAGTCGACTCACCGTTTACGTAAATATACACAACAAATTGATTGATGATTACTTTTGAAGTCAAGGGAAGTAGTTTGTTTTCACACTGGGAAATAATTTAAGGGAGGTGGGGGGGGGGGAATCAGTTGAGTTAGATTTTGGTGATGGTTAAAACTAATATCGTCATGCTGATTCCAACATTGCAATTAGTTTTTTTTTTTTTTCCAGCATGTCAGGTTTTCTTTTCCGCAGCTTACCAGAGGTCACAAAATTCCATTGATAAGTTGTCATAAGACTCTCCAATTGATTACTATTGGACTCATCTACAGCCATGTGGCTGCTTGTGAAATTGTCATAATTGAGACACGGCGGTGAGAGGTGTGTGCTGCTCCCAATAGGTCAGTCCTATCAATATCTGCAAACAGAAAGCCAACATAGTTGGAATGAAGAGGATTAGTGCTGGCTTTTCTTTTAAACTTGTCACCATAAGCCTACTGTTGTAAATTTGGTTTCATTTTATGCAGTCCTCCCCCACAAAAGCTTATAACTATTCCATCTTAGCATTTAATTTACATACCGTAAAAACACCTTTCTTTCTTTCTTTTTTTTTTTTTTTTTAAGAAAACAGGGCTACTGTTGCTTAAAAAGCTGACACGATGGAAAAAAAAGTTGAGATCAGTTTTGGATGACCCAAAATATAGTTCAAAACAGCTGCCAGCTGGTGTGGGATGAGTCTTTTTGGAAGACAGGACAGACAAGAAGCGTTATGCACCTGTGTGTGTGTGTGTGTGTTTGTGTGTGTGTGGGGGGGGGGGCGTGATTGATTGGAAGGCTTCCAAGGAGAAAGAAAGCAGCCAAATCAGCCTACAAAAATCCTTTTCATGTGTGACCGGAGCTGTACTTCTTTCTGTCTGCCGCTTATCTCCCCACTCGAGACGCTGGTATCGTTGTCTCGACAATTCTGACCATGTAACCGACACCCGGCAGTACGTCACCAATGGCTGACATGCGACATGTATGTACCTACCAAGACCTTTAACCGCAGCTCTACTTACCATTCTGTAAACATCATCAGGTTCATGTTTCTAAAGTTGCGACTAGTTGAGTTCTGAGAAGGATGCCGTTTTTGGCCACTCAACTGCAGATGGGTTGGGGGTCTTCATTCGGGGTGGTCTTCTTATGGGGGGGGAGGATTGGCCTTTATTTGTGCGAACTCATTTTTAAAAAAAATACTTTAAAATTCAGACTTATAGGCCATAAGTTTTGTTCTCACAGCTTTTAACCTTGACTTCATACCCTGTTCTGTAGAAACACTCCTCATCATGTCAGTAATACAGTTTTAGTTTTGTTTTACATATTTGGTTGCCGCAGAAGATTTTCACTTCTGTGTGCTGTTTCCGCTTTTCTCCAGACTTTGTTTTCTCTAGAATTTGTGTGTATTCTGCTCTCCATGAACGCAAAAAAAGCTAATAGTTTGCCAAATTAGAAGCAGTGTTTTGTTTTTCCATTTATTTGTTAGATATATAAATTCCAAGTACTTTCAACACAGCATCATTACCGTTAACTTTAGCCTAATATAACACATATAGAATAATGCTCCCAAATGCCATACAGGCTAACAAATAATGAATTATCATTGCTGTTGCAGTTAGTTTTGTTTTTTTTACTTGTGCAATATGATGGCAGTGAACTCAACTCAACACACTTTATTTAAAGTAGCAGTTAGCAGAAATTCGGCAAATAGTGAACAAGACATGAAAAAAGTGGCTTCAAGCAATTTACTGTCAAACTAAACATACAACAAAAAGAATTACACTTTGAACATTTAAAACGACCTTAACAGTTAATTCCACTACCTTAATGCTAATTAGCATACATGTTCAATTTAGGCAAAAAGACAAACTTTGTATTATTAAATGTGCTTTTTTTTCCTTCCACAAATTCACATTAAATCATTGTCTGTTGGCTTTTAGGGAAAGGCTGGAACGGATTAGTGCATTTCCATTTATTTCAATGGGAAAAGATGATTTGAGTGCAGGGACTCACGGAACAAAGTAAACAAATTTCTCCTGGCACAACAGTATTTCAAATTATCCAACAACGTTACAATGTACATGGCAATAAAATCCAAATGGAACATTCAACAGTGCCTACAGTCATATATTCTCTCTGTTCTGTGGAAACAATTAGAACTGCTGGAGTTTTAACTTTAGCTGCAGTTTATGGGTGATGACAATGCTACAGTAATACTTTTCTGCACAACTTAGTGAACTGCTCTCAGCTTCGTCAATTTGGAGCTTTTTCTCACAGGATCAATCTCACTTCCTCATTGCTGCGACAATGCAATGCATCTTGAGCGTGGAAGACAAGTAACAATGGTTATGATATAGATTTTAAGGATTTAAACAGTGCGTAGATTAAATTAAAAAAGGCATCAAATGGAAAAGAGAATTATTCATATTTAGGCTGTTTGGTTGGAATGTTAAAAGGAAAACCGAGGCTCAGACTTTGATGCTACATATGAGACATCTCCCCCACCCAGAGCAAGCTTTGATGCATTCAAAGGCTCACATTGGGCTAAAGGCAGAAATAATGAATTTATTTGTCATAGCATGGGTGGCCCCCGCCCCCCATCTGCAGACATACAGTAAATAAAGGCTGCCAAATGTCAACTCAGATGTGGGGCAGTTTCCTCATGGGCAGATGAGGTCCTGCATCCAGCTGAGTGTGTGGTTACCACGGCGACCCTTGTCTGACTCCATCACCACCAATAATAAAGAAGAGGCTGGAATGCTACAGGGGGGTTGGGGGACCGCGAGGCATTTAGCGGAATGTCATGTGGTATTACCCAAAACACTGAGTGCACTTGTGTTGTTTAGTGAGCATACCATGTCACAGTGGCGTCATTTAAAAGTTTTTTTTTTTGTTTTTTTTAAAAAGCATTGAATGAGGTCTGCAGTCTTGTGTTGCCATAAAAAAAAACACACACACACACACAGAGGCATGATTGTTTAACACCCGTTTATGGGCTCTTTTATCAGTGCTTGATTTTGGCTTCAGTGGCGATTAACAGCAGCACGCAGCGCCCGGGGACCTTTTTGCACTGATGACTGCACAAGCTCACTGACTCATTGACGCGGTCCACCGCGAAGGCTTGTTTTAATGGACACATGTGGCCCGCATGCCACTCATTGTGTATGCTCATGAAATGCCTGAAAGCGCATTTCGCCGGCCAACTAATATTACACTCCCTTTTTACACGTCGATGCAAATGATAAGTAGCCTTTTCACTTGCAACAACCCGATGCTTCAAAGGATGCTTTTGTTCCTTTGATTCCTTCTTCTCCCGTCTCCATGTGACGAGAGATATTTTTAGAAATTTGTCTCATCTGCGTTCTTGCGGTTCGAGACTCTCTGCAATCTGCATAGTGAAAGTAATGAATGGTAAACAGGCCAATCCATAAACATCAAATTTCCATTGTTCACATTTCCATATTTGTTCACCGAAAGATAATGTGGATGCAAAAAGGGAAAACAGGAGATTCATAGTACAATACTTGGTATTTTGATTTGAACCCTCATTTACCCCAAACAATGCCCTAATTCCGAACCCCACATTAGCCCCAACACAAAACAATTTCTAACCGTGACCCCAAAACCAAGATTTACCTTCTGTTAACACTCTTGTATTATCCTTTTTTTTTTTTTTTTTTAATGCTCATGTTGGATCTACTGTTGTGTTGAGCCAACAAATTTGCATTTGTGCAGGACAGGTTCAATTAAATGTACTGACTGAAGGCAGTGTTGTAATTGGAATTATTCCCATTACAGTGTTTCTTTTCTTTTTTTTTTAATGCATACTCAGAGGAAAATTAGTTTCAAAGCGCTGTGTCAAAAATTTATTTTTATTTTATTTTGTTCACTAACTCTAATCCTATCCAACCCTGACATATCCAAACATAACCCCCTAAACCAGGCATGTCAAACTCATTTTTGTCTCCAGACACAATGTTTGCAATATCTTCACTCAGTAAGACAGTTTTAAATTTTTGTACACATTTTAGCAAGGATGATCAAAGTTGTCACACTTGATTTGCTTTGGCGAGCCACGTAAAATGATGTGGCGGACCGAATCTGGTCCCTGGGCCTTGAGTTTGACACAGGTACCCTAAGCCTAGTTCAAAATCTAACCATTATCATAACCACATCCAAACCATGCACCAAAATTCATTTAAATCTCTTTCACACACTTTATCATGCTTTTGTTATGTGCATGGCTCAATATCAGTTCTTTGTTTTGAACAAAGTACAATTGTGTGGAACTGGTGGAATTAGAAAGTAACGTCCCTGATTTGTGAAAGCTTGCTCCGATATAATTGAAAGGAGTTAACATGCCTTCGGTTTCCCACTGTCAGCATTTAAATGAGAGAGAGAGAGAGAGAGAGAGAGAGAGAGAGAGAGAGAGAGAGAGAGAGAGAGAGAGAGAGAGAGAGAGAGAGAGAGAGAGAGAGAGAGCGAGAACGAGATATAGCGTGAGAGAGAGAGAAAGGGAGAGAGAGAGAGAGAGAGAGAGAGACTTGTTGCCATTTTGACACCCCTCACCTACAATGAGGTAGTGGTTGGAGCTCGACTCCTTGTGACCTTGGATGGCAAAACTAGAAAATACACAAAATAGACTGGACAGGAAAGAGGAAAAGGGCGCATGAGCAGACACAAGGTGTGAAAAAAAAGAGTAAAATGGGATGGATTGATGGCTGGATGGATAGGGTGTTGGGTCAAAATCCTGATGGCAGTCAATGTCCCATCGGGAATGGAGATGTCCAGATTTATGGCACCCTGCAAGTGGGGAGCTAAGAAACAGATTGGATCCTTTTCACTCTCCCTCCTCATTGTTTTCTAGTGTCTGCACTCAGTATCACATAAAGCACTTTGACGCTCTACGTTGACTTTTACACGTTATCGCTAACATTCGCTACACTATTTAAGACATTGTGGCATACAGTGAACGGAGCTACCCGGCACATCATTCACTGTCACTGTCTCTGAGGGGGCAATGCCCTACCAGATGGTGTTGTTTTTCTTTCTTTCCAGTATGCATTGTATACAGGGAGGCCTCAGTTTACGTCTGTTCGTGATAAATTGAGTTAAATAATCTCTAGGTGACCTGAATAACCTTCAAGATGATTTAATATTCCAAGTAACAACAACCATGCAGCGAAAGCATTGTAATTCTTCCAAGTAACAACAACCATGCAGCGAAAGCATTGTACACAGTGCCCGTTCAAAGAATACTTCTCTTAGCTTGTCTTTCATACATTTGTCAGTCACGCCCCGTTCTTTTCACGAAACGTGCATTGTGCTGTACCTGACTGCCACTGTCTTCTCTTTTGCCTTACTTTTTCATCCACTGAATGAATCAAACAGGAACTATCGTCACGACGACAAACATACTAATGGTGTATTTAGTCATAAATCAAAAATGACAGCAACTCAGCAAATGTGAAACAGTACATAAAAATGTACAGAAATCATTTATGATTTCAAACTTTAAAAAAAAAAAATAATAAATCACGATGTATTCCATTCCCATTAGCCCAAATTTGTACTGACTGTAAGTTGGAAAGCGCCGTCGTCTTCTCACAAACCTATGCCAACGGTATTGAAGTAAGACGCATAAAATTAATGACAGTAAATATTAGCATATGATCGATTCAAGGCAATAAATGCAAAACAATCGAAGGAAAAGCAATCGCGAAGCGTGCTTTGTGACACTTCACAAATGTGTTCGTTATCGCAGGTTTGTATCCTTGAAATGTATTTGTATCAAAACACTTTTCGGCCCAATTTAGTAAACAGCCCATTGAAAAGCAGTACGTGCTGTGGGAGGTGAGCGCGATTTATTGCTGTTGCTGCATGATGTGCGTACAGTATTTTTGCATCGCTTGCAACTCATAACCGTGAAATGAGCAGAATGAAATGAATTCAAAGGAGTGGTGCTCGAAATGACAAAGATCTATTAGAACCTATTCCTGACTGCACTTTGGTTGGCCGCTCTGTGCATCTGTCGCGTGGCTTAGCGAATGGTCACTTAGTCACTAACACATGGAAGGAAAAAAAAATGTTTGAAACATATACTTTAGTGTAATTCCAGCCATCCAGAGTTATTCAAAGATAAATTGGAAGGAAAAAATGGCACATCAAACAATAAAACAGAGCTCTGCAGGTTTCCCTAAACTATTGGTGCCTAACCAATAGCCCCCACTTCCCACCCATGTAAAAACGTTCCTGCTTCTGCCAACTGTGTGGAGTGATTGTCTGCTGCCATGGAGATGCGCCCTGTTCCATTTGGCTCAAGAGATGTAAAAGTATCCAAACTACCGGTGGAGCGAGGATAAGAGATAATAAGCCCCTTCCTCCTTTCCCTTTTCCTGTTGATACGAGCAGTGTCTCTGTCTCACACAATCTGACTTCACCGAATAAAATTCTACTGTGTTTAATCTCACAAATAATGTTTGTCTAATTTTCACATTTTGTTTTGATTAAATTAACAAAATATTTGATATTTTTTGTTGAATGGAATAAGAAAGGAAAACACGCAAATTGGCTAAATGCAACAGTAGTTTTTATAAAAAAAATCAATGAAGATTGAAGATTGAATCGTGGCTTCAATTCTTACTTGAATACATTACATTTGAATACATGATTTTAAAATATCATCCAAAATAAAACATTAAAAAAACTAATCGCAAAAAATACATTGAACTATACTATTCACATTATACATTCTTATGTTGCACTGAAAAAGAGAGACAGAAAGAGAGAGAGTCTCGCGGAAAGTGCGGTTTAGTTTTCTTTCGTTTTGTAGTTATGCGCAATTACAAATGGCCATTTGCGCTGTTATGGGAGTGAACATTCCGATTTTATAAGTTATACCATTGTGTATGTGAAAGATTGATTGGACAAAATTCACATTTACGCCTTTTGCTGTTTGTCCTACAATTTGTTGACCCACCATCTCATTGTGATATCGACTGACACAGATGTCAACTTTTAAGGATTTTGGTTCAGAAATTTCTTTTGCAGGTGAACCATGCTGTTTTGCTATTTGCACGGACTGTTTGGAGAATTGTACTTACCGGTACTCTTTGGCAAGTTTCAATTCTGATCTAAGAAAAGGACCAAAGTCACACAGAAAAACTCACCGTTGATCACCTTCCAAGGTATTGAGGGCAAAAAAAAAAAAGAAAAAAGAATGAGGTAAGGCGGTTCAGTATTGTGTGCACTTGTGTATTGTGTGTCTGACGGTTTGTAATTAGAGTTGGTCCAAGCCTGAGATTGACAGTCTCCCTCAAGGCAGCCATTGTTCTCAACTTGTGCTCCTATGCTGATGACTGATCCTTAAAAATTCTTTCACAGGGACATACCAAGGCGTGGGTGTCAGTACACGAAGAATGTCCCTTCAACCAATTTGATTGATCAAGAATTTTAATGATGATTTTTTTTCTTTGTTATTATTGCAGTAGGATAGCATTAATTTTCAGACTGCTGAAAATGTGAAAGAAAATTGTTTTCCATGACGAGGAAGTTGCATTCCAACAATGCATTCCATTGTTTATCATACAAAACAACAGCTGACAAGGTATTAGAGTAGCTCAGATGTGTCAAACTCATTTTTGTCGATGGCCACATCGTAGCTATTGTTTCCTTTGGAGAGCCTCTCATTACATCGACAAATTGATGAATAACTATTTTTGAAATCAAAGGAAATTAACAAATATTATTACACTGATGTTAAAATGGGCACTGCTTTATTACAATGCTTGCAATATCGCAACATTTTTAAAACTGAAGACAGTTTTCAAGTTATGTTATTTTAGCGAGAAACATGAAGTTGATGAACATAAGTTGCTTTCGCGGGCTACATAAGATGATGAGGCTGGCCAAATCTGGCCCCCTGACAGACAAAAATGCTACATGACTGCAAGGAAGTGACAGATAAATTCAAAGTTTAAGCGTTGCCTTTTTTTTCAAATTCAGCGACAGCTAGCATCCTAAATCACTGCTGAACGTTCTGAGGGCATTCCATGCTCTGTAACTCTGCTGACCTTTAGCTGGGCTGTTAACTCAACACAAAGTCTTGACCCCCCAGAAAGCACTGTCACTACTGGCTGAGGAGAGTTACGATGCTGACCGACACCCGAGCAAGAGGAGTTTGACACACAAAGCTGATTTTATTATTTTGATTCCAGGTTACAACAAACACCCCAAATTCATATGAAAACATTTACACATTACCTCAAAATATTTTAAATAAAGAAATTAGGTAGGAGTTGGCCTTTTGAAATGTATTGTCTATTCCTTTCCTATCTAAATGAGTTTCACTTATTGAATTGAACTTCTGCAATAAATGAACTTTTCTAGATTATTAAAAATTGTGATGCACTTGTATAGATACATACATTTATAGTAACAAACTCCTAGTGTTTCAATTCGCTGAGACTTAGGTACCGGTAATAAAAAAACTCCCAAAAACCTGTGCCCAGGGAAAAGAGAACGTAAGGTCACGACATATTGCTATTTCCCCCGAGGCCTCTATTGATTGATAGTTTCTCTCTTTGATCTATTCATGGCTTTGCTTCTTTGGCTCATCGGCATGTATCTGGGTGCTATTGCCTCACTGTGTCTACCCTTAAGGTGGAATATTCAAAAAGGAGAACATTATAAACACCGCTGCTGAATCTCATTGTAATGCATTCGGGTTTTTTTTTTTCCATTACCGCTAATGCTATTATTATGTTCTTTTGGATTTTTATTTTTTATTTTTTTGTGAGTACCATATTTCCCTACACATTTGTTATTTTATGATCTTACTACACTTAGTTTTTTTGAGTGGACTGTACCTTGTTTAGTCAAAAAGTGACGATCACTTTAATCGTTGCTGTGCCCCAATAAAAAGCTGGATGTGTGCTCTTCTTACAAAACTGAAAGCTGAACCTCAAAAAGACGCCACAAGGTGGCTGTAATTACCTTTATTCTGGGAAACAGTGACGACACTGACGACCCATCCGACCCACTTTTATTTGCATTGTGTCACTGGATTGGATTTCTTGTGCTGTGTTAAAAAGAGCTTCCAGCAGTAATTTACTCTCTTTGATGTGTCAACGAGGTGAGTTTCACATTTAAAACGTGACAGGGGGGATTACAAATTGTGATCAAATATGGAATTAGTGAGGATTGCCGTTTTAAGAAACCATTAATCGAAAAGCGAGATCGATACAATTAAACACAACCCCCCCCCCACACACACACACTCACACTTTTTGTCATATTTGTAAAAAAAAAATTCAGTATAAACCCATTCGTGGTAGATTAAAAAAAAAAAAAAAGTAAATTCATTATAAACCCATTCGTGGTAGATTAAAAAAAAAATCTGTGAACCCCTCCCAACCCTTGGCACCATCTAGTACAGTACCCTTAACTTGACTTTTAGAAGTCTCACGGAGTCTGAGGAAAAACAACCAGAAACAGAAAGTGTGACCTTGGTGTGCGAAAGTATCTAACTTTTGCCATCTTGTGGGCATACCCCTGTTACCTCATGTTGACATTTTGAGTTTTTCTTCAACTATGGCAGAATATCTACCTCCCATTGGGAATAAAAATTTAAAAGGAAGTAATTGGACGGACATGAACAGGGGGGTGATGCTGCCTTTCAGAGGTGGGGGTGCCAGAGGCAGCTTAGAGTATTCAGAACTAACGTAAAATTAGCAACATTTCTGCTTGACGGGTATAATTATTACCTGTTGCAAAAAATAAAATTTCAAATATCTTGTCTGTCTGTCAATCCATCTTTCTGTCTGTCTGAGGTGTTGTCTCCGGGGATCGTTCAGAAGACAAACAAAGGAATTGAGCAATAATTTTATTAACCACCAGTCTGGTAACTCCATCACAACCATTTGATAAAAAGTGTTTAAAGTAGTTCTTTATGACTACACTTTCAGACGAGGGTCGTTATGGTCTCCTTTCTTGTGAGGACACATTACCATCTCGTGGTCAAATTTATTTAGCATTTATTTAGCAAATAAAACAAAAATGAGATTGGAATAACCAAAGGCGAATTGTTTTAATGACAAATATGAATGTTGTAGTCTTTGCAGTCAATTATTTATGTTTGTTTACATGTTATTGCGACGCGTGGATTGGAACCAAATAGGAAAGGACGTATGTGGCTTGTTTCTGAGCCGGAAGCGGAAGCAGTGCCGAACGAACAAACAAAAATGGCGAGCCAAGAGGATTCTGTACGGGAGTTCGTGGCTGTTACTGATGTCGACGAGGAGAGGGCCCGCTTCTTCTTAGAGTCTGCTGGTTGGAATTTGCAGGTACGGGTTTTACACGGATGATGCCCTTGGTTGCGATCTTCTGCGGGATGTAAAGTCAGACAACATAACTGCGAGCGAGTTAGCACCCCGGCTAATGTTAGCGTGTTTTGCCGGTAATTTCTGCAAGTCACTGACTGACAATAGCCGCGAGTCTTTTTCTGTCAAAAACGCTGCGGCTGTTAAAAAAAGTAATTAGTAAGTATCGTATAGATGCGGATTCTCCAAATGTCACCCTTTTGTTTTTGCAACTAGACAAAGTGTGGCACCAGTTTGTTAAGAGCCTGTGTAGCTAGTTAGCATGCAATAGTGGGGACAAAATCGTTGTTACTTTGACCGTTTAAGTGGCTGCGTTTAAAGTACAGATGACGTCAAAAAGCTGAGGCGATCGTGCACTCATCACAACAGAGAACGTATTTATATTATAAATGTACTGCATTCCCTTCTCAGAGAAGCCCTTACTGCCTGGCTCTTTTGCTTTTGAATCCACATTTCGACAACACTTGCTTGACAAGTAGACAACGTTGTTGCTTTTCCTAGTCTAATTACATTGGTGCGATGACATATTGGTAGGCAGGCATCAAAGCGGCCTATACGTTAACCCCATAAAAGTGTTTTTCCTCTAAACTACATTCAATGAATGCCAGTTTTCTCCATGTATTTATAATGTGGGACAAATAAAGCTTACCTTATCTTATAACAGATTTGTGCGTGTGTGTGTGTGTGTGTGTGTGTGTGCGCGCGTGTGTGTGTATATAATTACATATATATATGTATATAAAATGCAACAAAATAAATACATAATGCAACAAATTAAAATAAATACATGAAGGTGCATTAAGTTCAATTATTCATTCAAGTAGGATTCGTGACTACTATTTAACCAGTTTAAGTGCTCATTGGGTTCACGCCATTAACTTGCAATTTCAAGTACGAATCTGTCACGGGTCTTCCGGTTCATCTATTTCAATGCAAAATGAGTGCCTTTTTTCACACGGTCACTCAAGAGATGCCAAAAACCTTTCTGAACAACATGAATTGTATCTTTAAAGCAAATCAATCCTCGAGGCAAATATAATTCTACAACTTAATTTGTTACTGAATGGTGTTCTCTCTTGCCTTGTCACAGCTTGCACTTGGTAGTTTCTTTGAGGATGGAGCTGATGATGACATCGTGGCTCTGCCTCACCCTGAAGGAGGTTCCTCAATCTCCAGATCCATTGTACCAAGGTTGTCATTCATTGTAATATATGCTGTGCACACTATTGATTGGGCCTTGGTGTAAAATAACTGCATTACCATGAGAGCAAAAAAAGATCATCTCAATTAAATAATAAATAAGGTGAATCCGCGCGGATCCACTGTATCCTTTATTTCAGTTGGAGGGGAAGAGTCTGTCTACGCAGTCTCGACATGAATTAAAATTTTGTATTCCATGTATTTACACTACGAGTCAAAAGTTTGGACTAATGTCTAATTTTTCTGACAGTTGTAGAGTAATTTACATGCACCTTAGCCCTCTACTGATGCAGGATTTTCATGTGTTACGTCAGTGTAAACAAAGCCACCTTCACTATGTGTCACTTGAATTACACATTGAAATTGGCAGTAATAAAAGTCAAACAGGAGTTGGGCACTTGAACCTGAGTGTACATTCCATTTAACATAACTGTGCCTTTTTTTTTTCCCCCCATCACCAGTTCTCAGCACCGAGTGACGTCATTCAGGGACTTGAGGCACGAAGCAGACGACGACAGTGATGAGGAGGAAGGTCAAAGGTCAGTCAGTAAATCGGTAGAATTTATTTTTAGTGTGTGAAAGCAAAAGTGAGTGATAACGTTATACCGATCGGTATATTCTTCCACCTGGACAAAATCCAAATTTCCAAGGAAGATAAAAACAAAAAAGCAGAGCTCTTGCAGACGGCTGCCAACTACGGCGCCATCTTGACTGACCGTCAAAACCTTGTCAAATGATATCATTAAAATCTTGTAACAGGGTTCACTCTGTGCTATACATCATCTTCAAACCTGACTGGTCATCCAGGAAAGATTTTAACTGTATCAAAAGAATTTAGCACAGCTAAACACGGAACATGAAGAGAGGGGGCAAATGTGGTATTTGAAACAAGAGTCCCAGCTCTAGAAACTTCATCAATGAAAAACTGAAGGTATCTGTTCCCCATTTCGGGTGAAGAGTCTGAGCAAATTGACTGAAGGGGTTTAAGTACAGAATCAATAGTTTTAAATGGTACATGTGGGTTTTGCCGCTTAGCCTGAATTAGGTGTGATAAATGTTCTTTTGGCCTCTTTAACTGTGATCTGGTAGTTAGCAGTTCTTCCAAATTTTGTAAGAGACCCTTTAGTCGGGTAATCGACGATGTGCCTCCCTTCAGGTTCTTCGCAGGCGGATCAGAACGCAGTGGGCAGCAAATCGTAGGGCCTCCGAAAAAGAAGAGTCCCAACGATGTGGTGGAAGATCTGTTCAAAGGGGCCAGAGAACACGGCGCTGTGCCTCTGGAGCGCAGTGGGAAAGGGGCAGGAGAATCTAGCAAAGCAAAAGTAAACGAAAGAAACACTTTGAACTGTTTTTCAGTTTTTAGGTTTGGATATTTTATGTTTCTTTGTCTTCTCATGTCCTAGGCCTTCGACGGAGGCGGTTACAGGTTAGGAGCAGCTCCTGAGGAGGAATCAACATACGTTTCTGCTGGGAGACGCGATCCCAATGCCCAACAGGATGTGAGTAGACGCTATGGCCATTTATATATTTATTTATTTTGTTATCATATTTGCTCTTATTAACTCACTACAATGCAGTCGCAACCAACCACCCACCCACACACATTTATTTTTGTAAAGTGCTTTGAGCGTCACATGGCGTGGATAAAGTGCTCTAGATGAGCACTACATGGTGTGGATAAAGTGTGTGTGGGGGGGGGTGCATGTAATGTATGGTTTAACACAACATCTATGGACGGGCGCCTTGCACATGAAGCACACAAACTTGTATTGAGCATGGCATGACACTTTAATGTTTTTGAATGGTAAAAGCACAATACATTCCTAACTGTATTTCTTTTTACCATGTTAGGTACACGTTGTGCTGAAACTGTGGAAGACCGGTTTCAGTCTGGATGACGGCGAACTCCGAAACTACAATGATCCTGGAAATGCTCACTTCCTTGAGGCAATCCGCAGAGGGTAACTATTTACTTGTTGAGTGAATATGACATGTTAATGTTTTGGTTGTGACACGCTGCAAAATTGTACAACACACATATGCGCGTACGCTGCTCCACCTTGATGAATGTTATTGTCATGCTGCAGGGAGATTCCCTTAGAGCTAAGGCAGCGTTCACGTGGGGGCCAGGTCAATCTGGACATGGAGGACCACAGAGACGAGGACTTCACCAAACCCAAAATGGCCTTCAGAGCCTTTGGAGGAGAGGGACAAAAACTCGGAAGGTGAGATTTAGGAGGTCTTCTTTTACTGTTTTATTCACACCTCCCGCCCCCATTATTATTTATTGTTAGTGGACCATAATACACATTTAGAAAGGGGACTTAAAACACTGTCTTCCGAACAAAAGAATTCTTCTTTTCACTCGTTTCATGTGATCAGAGAAAAATGGAGAAAAAATATTGTCGTAAATAAGACAAGTGTCCGATTTGCAAGAATGATTGACAAGCAAATTTATTGAGAACAAGTTTAACGTGGCTTGGTGCTGTTCGTTTTATGCTTGTGCATGTTTTCTTCTCCCAGTGCCGCCCCAGAGTTGGTTTCAGCCCCCGCCCCCTCTCAGCAGGACCAGGCGGCGAACGAAGCCCAGGCCAGTGCCTCCGTGAGCCTGGACACCTCCCAGCCCATCACCAACATTCAGATCCGACTGGCAGACGGCGGCAGGCTGATTCAAAAATTCAACCATACCCACAGGTACCAGAGGGATCTCATTAAAGAAACTTTGGCTGCTTCGGATGGAGGCGATCATCCAAAATTATTGCTACTAAATGCTGAGGACATCAGGCTTGAAGGTTTAGCTTTTGTGATGTCAGCTTGCGTTCTCTGCACCCACCAGGGTGTCTGACCTGCGGCAGTTTGTGGTGGCGGCCCGGCCCACCATGGCCGCCAGAGCGTTCGTCCTGATGACCACCTTCCCCAACAAGGAGCTGTCAGACGAGAGCCAGACACTTCAGCAGGCCAACCTCCTCAACGCCGTCATTGTGCAGCGGCTACAATGAGGCTGGAGGTGAAGACCACCGCCCAACCCCCGAGCGGCCCACCTTTCCCCCCCTCCTTGGCACCTGCTGCTCCTCCCTGAGGAGGAGGAGACACAGACTTCTGTTTGGACCTCTTAATTTCTCATTTTTGTTTTCTAAAAGGAATTATCTCTAGCATTGATCTCTCGTTCATGCTGACAGCCGAAGAAGAGATGTTGCCGGTTTTCTAGCCTTGACAGCTACAGTACATGGTGCCCATGAATAAAGTAGCCGAGTTCACACTCATTTGGTTCTAAATTCACACGCACCTACATTGTTGCTTATGTGGAACAAATGGACAAACTACAAAAAAAGTCAATTTTGGTTCAAATTAGCTATGAGTTTTCTTGTTTTGATTTACAGTATATGATGACTATCCCAGCTAAACTGCAGGGTTTTGTTTTCACGTGGCATCACCGATGGTTATTGGTTTATTATTAATATGAACTGATTATTGAATAATAAGTGTTCATATTGTAGATTGTAAACACTGGCTTGTAGCTGTGGAAGGTGGACATCTTCTATGCATCCTGGGGCAACATGGGAATATGTTTGGACCTCCTGAGGAAATAAATTCATTTTATGGTCTATGTGTAGAGGCGGGCTCTTGTGTTTTCCATGTTACTGGGGAAATACATGTCAGCGTGATTATAGAAATAAATGCCGTACTGTATTTTGGATTCATCTTTATGTCAGTCTATAAAAATGGGAATGCTGTTAACACAGGATAATACTCAACTTCCTGCTTGATTTGTCTGCAAGATTGAATCCATACAGTTTGGGTGTGCAACCAGATATTGTTATCCAATGTGGATTTTTTATGGTCATTTAAATTTTATTTTAATTTTTTAAATGAACAGCCAAACTACTTTTAGAACAGTTCAGAGCTGTCATGTCTTGACATGTTGAAGACATTTGTGCTTCCAAGCTCCAAATATTTTACCGAACCTGTACTACTATAAAGAGGCTTACAGCTCATTTTATCATGTTAAATTGCTGGAACATTTACAATGTTAAGTTATGAAGGATGTGTTTGCATAGACATTTTGACAAAAGGGCCATGTATTATTATTATTATTATTATTTATATATATATTTTTAAGAGGAACCACTTGGGTTCAAAAAATATATATGTTCATTATTTCTATTGAAGTTAATGCTGGAAAAACAGTTGCAAAGCTGGTTTGGTATCAAGGGAAATGAAGTGAATAGCAGAACGAAAAAAAACCAAAGCTTGTTTTGAAAAAAAATTTTGATTTTTCTATAGGGGTGTAAGAATCGATGGAAAGTTTCGTGAGGGGAAAACTGATTTGATTTTAATAGAGAGAAATTGTTTCAACATACGGTACAAATTGTTGGTCAACAAGCCTCACTCCTGGTTTCTGACATTAGAGTTGCATTCTGGTCATGGTTCTGTGTAGGATAAGCAGCGTTTTTCACGATATCAAGTTCTGCTTTGACTGTGGTGGACATCAGCGTTTATCTCCATGGACATGCCCACACCAAGATGATTATCTGCTCTTGTATGGAGCCCTCAGCACAACACCCACGTCAACTACTGAGCTGCAAATCAACAGTGAAGATGGGTCAGATAAAACACAAAAAATAAAGGAAGAAATGATAGAATTAGTTATGTTGTGCTACACGTAGGGCAGACAAACATTTTGATTAACACAATGGACATATGGACCAGGTCATTCATAATAAAATGTAACCCTAATAGCTTTCATCAATATCAAACCAAATGTATACATAGTTGGTTAATAATCAACTGGATGAACAAAACAATTTTGGCGTGGTTCACAAAGGAGGAATACAAGTTGTTGCTAGGTGCTCATCTCCCACAAATCCACTGACCTCACTCGCAGTAACGATTCTAGGATTTAACGTGTAAAGGCTGAATTAATTCCAAATATTCTGTTTCCCCCAAAATTGACATTTTCTCCGAAAAATTGACATATGGACCAGGTCATTCATAAAATTGACATTTTTCTCCGGAAAAATGTCAATTTTGTTCATTCCCCAAAAGACCCGAGTTTTTCTTGAGTGGTTGTCTATCATTTTCAAATTAATGTTTCATACTAGGATTTGAGTTTCAAACTACGGATAGATTTTCAATACAGAGTTTAAAACTGAGTTTCGGGTTTTAGTATCCTGGAAAATTTGTAAGGACCAAACTTGTCTTGAAAATGATTTATTCTTTTTTTTCCCCCCCTCCTAGATAGGCACTCCCACTCCCAAAAAAAAAAAGCTTTTACTTTGAAGAATCAGACCGGAAAAATTGTGCATCATCAAGGCGACAAGCTACTGTACGCGCAGACTAGTAAAGGCTGCTTGAATGCAGCAAGTGCAGTCTGCAGACATCCACCAAGTAGAGGTACACGCGCTGTGGGGCCGGTCTTGCCTAGTAAAGATCGATTACGCGACCAGGACATGGGAGTAGAAATAGAAACCATTATTCCCGGCGACGGTAAGATAAGTTCACTTTTTCTTTCCTCTTTTAAAAAAATATTTTATTATTTAACAAAAATATGTAACTGCAGCATTCCTATACCATGAATTACATGACTATTCGTTTCCATAGGAAGAACTTTCCCTAAAAAGGGGCAGACCTGCGTGGTGCATTATGTTGGTAAGCATTATTACCGATTTTAATACATTTTTGTGAAACCTATCCTCCTTTAATCGCGAAAAACATGCCTATTCTCTTTTTTGTGCTCTCTGGAACACTCTGAGATGCCACAAGATGGCACTAAATCTCCACTTTACAGCCAAAGTCCCGTCTTGGTTCCAAGTAACTTTGTTGAAGTTAACATATCTAACAGGAAAGACAAATCTAAACATTTGAGAGGGAAGTGAATTACTCACGTTTTTTTTTTTTTTGTGTGGGTGGAGGGGGGCGCTAGTCGCAACGGGGCTCAGTCCGTATCTGTCAGTGTTTATTTACTAATTGCAATCATGTGTACATTTGTACATGTACGACTTATTTCGTGATTCATACATACGTTTGTACATATCCGATTTACGACCTAATTTCGTGAATCATACATACGCCAACGTAGGTTTTTCGCAAGAGTGTTTTGGATCAGACCAGGAAGGACAGACTCTTTAGCTCGACAAATTGACATCGCCAACTACTGGCCTGGCGTACGTATTATAGTGCAACGTTATCGATTCTTGCTGGTCCATGCAGCGAGCAGTCATTTTGACAACAACGTCATATGTACGTGAAACATTTCATGGCTTAATGTGTTATGCGTGCACTGAACATTCAGTGGAAGAATGGCCAATATATTATTGCCGGGCTACGTTTGACGAGCTCTGTTTTTTCATTTCATTTCATTTTTTTTTTCTGTCCAATGAGCGTTTACATGATGACTAATCATGTGATGTTGATTCCATTGGTTTACATTTTTTCTCCTAGAATTGTTTAATTTAAATTATTTCTTTTCTTTTTTTCATTACATCTTTGAATTATTGGTTGTTTAGTTTTTATTATTTTAAATCATAAAAATTGCAAATACAGTTAGGTTTTATACAACTTTTTAAAAATGTACACAAAATAATTGCTCATGTATTCATAAATACATTGATTATTAAAAATAAAATTACAAGATAATTCTTTATTATTCTTTTATTCTTTTTATTAAGTATTTTAGACATTTTCATACACGTTTGTTTTAAAAGTCAAATTTAGCCAAATCGTGATGCTTGAGCTGCTTACTTCATATAAGTCCTTGTGTGTTGTCTTGTTCTTCACTTTCTTCTCTGAACACCCCGTGTTGAGGCTGCGTCTTCTTTGGTTTTGCTATTTTTTTGCAACTGTTCCAGTTTGGAGGAACTGGGCTAGTGTTCTCACCTCCTCCCACTACACAAGCGCCTCTGTGCTTTAAGATGATGTAACATGGCCCCATTTGTGCTGCCTTAGCCCGTTTTGGGCTTCAGAAAGATCATTCCAAAGCCTCTGCATTTGCTTTTTTTCCATTCTTTTTTTTCTTTTATGTAACACAAACGTCATCATATCCTGTGTGGTTCCTCGGCTTTTTCAGGAAAACCAAAGCAACCTTGAAATTCAGCATGAAACAGGATATTTTACTTCATGAGCCTCTCGTTGTGAATGTGAACACCCACAATGAAGTTCAACAGACTCATGTAGAAGGAGGAAACTCATTCGATTGAATAGACAGGTGCCAATGCGCTCGGTGTAAAAATGGGCGCATCTTCATTTTCATGCCGGTACAAGTCTAGTTTACTGCCTTTGGTAATTTGTCAGACCGTGTTACACCTCGCTGGCCATTCTTGCAGATAGAGCCTGACTATTTGGCGACAGAAAGAAGACTGCACTTCATTTGTGGCAAGGGGAAAATCTAGTTTATAAGATAAGAAAACTTTTATTTGTCTCACAATGGAGAAATTCCCAATTTACAGCAGCAAAATTATGAAAGGGAGAAGTCAAAGAACAAAAAGTATATAAGTAAATAAATTTAGCCTGGTTGTGAATTTGGTAGACCACGCTACACCTCAGTAGGTTTTGTGGCATATTGTATTGCACGCCCCGAGTGTACCTGGCCATTTGGAGATCAAAAGTAGACTAGAGTTTAGACCACCTAAAACGAGGTCTAAGTTGTGGCACAGATCATGTAAGGCAATTGTGGATATGACCAAGGCACAGGCAGACAGATTCTGAGCTTCGTGGACATATGTGGTGCATGTCATTGTATTTCATTCATGAATATGACAGATCCCACACTGTGATATTCATTGCAGAAATCAATTCACTGAATGAATTATAATCATTATCACCTCAAACCTATTTTAATAGCATCCCCCTGACCGTGCGGCACAACTATGGGTGGTGGTGGAGTTGCGGGTGGTGGCACCATCACGGGTACAAGGCAGTCTCCAAGTGCCCACTCGCAGCGGACAATTTTACATAATTCGCAAGTGGGGATCTTTTGGGTTTTTTTTTAGGTATTATGTGCATGCCGATCTCCTGCATAGACTCCAGTGACAAAGAGGGAGGATGGTGGTCCAGACTCTCGGGCATCCAAATTCCATCCATTTCTTCCCTGTATTTGATTATTTACAATTTAGTTAGATAATTATTTAATGCATAAAATAATAAATAAATAAATATATTAAAATTGAGCAATTTTTGGAAAATGAATGAATCAGATATGTAATTCAACTAAGAATTCATACTGATGTCTAATACATGTGTGTAGGCAGCTGCTCTGCACTGCGATGCTGCGTGTTGTATAACTGACTGTATTTGCAGGCCTATTTCCAGACGGACGCAAATTTGACTCATCCCGTGACAGGTCCAAGCCCTTAAGGTTCAAAATGGGCATGCAGGAGGTAATCCGAGGCTGGGACGAAGGGGTGGTGCAGGTGAGATGTGTGTGAATCAACAAACTCTTTTTACCAAGAGGAATATAACAATGCGTGTCTATGTGAAACTTGTATGTCATTCAGCACTTAACCATATGCTACAAAGCGCTGCAAGGGAAATAGAAATCATTCAACCAAACAGATGTAATGCATAGGAGTAGTGGTAGTAGTTTTTTCACTCTTTTAACTACAAAGTAGCATTGTCTTCCTGACCAGGTAATTGCTTAGATGGCAGCATATATTGCTCCAAAATCTATATGTACCTTTCTGCATTAATGGTACCTTCATAGATGTGCCAGTTAACCTTGCCCTGGGCGCTAGCTAACACATCCCCATACCACCACATATGCTGGCTTTCCAAAAACAATTTGAAATGTGGACTCATCAGAGCACCGCACACTGTACGCTGAGCAATGTTCTTCTTAAAACTGCTGGATTATTTTCTCACGCAGTTGTGCACAGAGTGATGAACCTTGTCACATCCTTGCTTGTGAGCATCTGATGAGCATTTTTTTTTTTTTTTAATGTCTGCCTTCCCCTCCTCGCTTCCAGATGAGTGTGGGCCAGCGAGCCAAGCTGACATGTTCACCTGACTATGCCTACGGAACCAAAGGCCACCCGGGCCTCATCCCTCCCAACGCTACCCTTATCTTTGATGTCGAGCTCCTTGGTCTAGAATGAGATGAAGGCACAACTTTTTTTTTTTTGTGTTGATTTTTATGTAAGTATCCTATTGGATACTTTTGGACACTCTTTAGAGACATGTTTTCTGCCAGGAATATACATGGGATCCTATGTTTATGACCATTTTAGTACCAGCAACATAATCCAAGTTTGTACGGTACTACTAGTCAACATGCAATGTACTCCATCATTAACCTATGCTAATGCAGTCAGAAAATCATAATTACACACTTGCATTACATTTTTGCATGAAATCCACTCATGTGCAGTACAACTGGAGGAAGCAGAATTAGAGTATGGTTGGTTACCGTTTCATCAAACCTACAACAATTTGTCAGGTGCTGACTCTGCATGAGTATGCTAATCGCTTCCAAAGGAACAATTAGCAGTGACTGCTTCAACAGTGCGATCTTTAGAATGATATATATTTCACCACCACAGTTTTCTTTATTTCTCATCAGTACAATACTAACTGAATTGAATGTTAGTTAGGGGTGCAGAGTAGAGCCAATTGTTATTTGTAAATGTAGTTTTTCTGTTTAGTGCCTGTACGTTGACCTCCAACAGCCACCCTTGCCGAACTTGCATGCAAAGCCTTTCATTTTCTTTGCTTTTATTTCTTTTTTTTTTCCTAAATAATTTCAACACATCTTTCAACCCCCGTTTAGAGCACAAAACAAAACAGAGGTAGAATACAATTTGGTGGCATTCACTAGATTTTTAGGGGGCAAATGCTTGAAATGTGACCATCACCCTACTATGTTTTTGTAAATACCTGTTCCTAAAATTGTGTAAGTATTTTTCAGGTGATAGTTTTTTTTCTTGTGGATCAGAAAATGGTGAGATCCTGGTGGTTATGTATCCAACAATAAATGTTTTTAAAAATAAAGGAGTATAAGTGAAGAAGGCATTGGTTGTGGTTGCTGCAACTGGTGAAGCAGCAGTCCTCCTCTATACTATGTGGTTTTACGCTGGTATGTTGTATGTAAATGCACTATGCAGGATCGACAAAGAAATAAAAATGAAAGTACAGTACTCACAAGCTTATGTTTTTCCCCTGTATTTCCTCAAACAAGTAATCATTCACTTTTTTTTTTTTTTTTTTTAGTTTGAGACTTTTTTTGGGTGAGTGTTTTTTTGGGGGGGGGTTACCTGTGAGAGATTTTTGGTGAGTGTGAGGCTTTTTGTTCGTGAATGTGAGTTTTGCTGGTGTGTGTGTGAAAGGTTTTTCAGTGTTGTCATTTTATGGGGTAAGTATGTGTGAGAGCTTTGGGGTGAATGTGAGATTTGTTTTAGTAAGAGTTTTCATGTGAGTGTGTGTTTGGACGTGTGAGATTATTTCTGTCTATGGGAGGTTATTTGGTGAGTGTGAGAGTTTTTGGTGTGGTGAAAGGTTTTTCCATTGTTTCAAAAACTGCTATCGGCTCTTTCGTGTTTGCTGACAAAGGTGGATTCGAGGCAACTGAAATCTTTGGTGGGTTTTTTTTTTTGTTTTAATTTTTACTCCCAAAACATTGAAAATGACAATCACCATCGTCGTTATTATTATTATTATTATTATTATTATTATTATTTATTTTTAAATAATACTATTAAAGGGTAACGAAATGCAGAAAAGTCATGTGACACACACTGTGTGGGCGGGGTTTTGAAGTTACGTCACTTTCCAGAATCCCCCTTCAAGTCGTCAAAGAGGCGTCGAGAGACCCTGAGCAGCGACGTGCTGTAATTCCAGTCTGGCCGACACCTCTGTCTGAGACTCTTTATATTTTTATACAACAAGCCGACTTCCAACCTCGTCGATACAATACAGGTGAGTCTGTGGTTTTACGGAGGTGATGAGAAGCGCTACCTCACATCCAGCCTGGCTTCTCTTGGCTAACGGTAAATGCTAGCTACTGTGTTTGTGCGTCATTATTTAGGGACAAAGAAAGGCATGCGATTTTTTTAGCTAAACGTACACGCTGTTACCTCGACTAAATAACAACATAATCGCGAAGTGTTTCGTCGAACGAATGTGCAAAAATCGTCCGTCGGTAATTGTTCGGTAATTTGCAGCAAAAAGATGTAACTTGTTATCATATGACCCGGACAGCGTTTCTTCCGCATGACGTAACCCACGACTTTATAAACCTTATTGTATATTGTCATTTAGTTATCGTAAAGCGATTTTTGCAATGTCTGGTTAATGAACCTTATTGTATATTGTCATTTGGTCGTTGTAACGAGATTGTTGCCATGTATGCAGTATTTCATCTTAATCGAAAGACTTCCTATTTGGCTTTCGCATCTTTTCTCACGGGAATGCTGGTCCCTCTTGTTTGCAAAGTCCTTGACATAAAGTGTATGTCGGTTACAGTGTGAAATAAGCGTAACTGACCCTGTGAGGAGACAGTCTTAACAGGGTTGGGTTGTTTTTGAGAATTACAGTCACAACTTCCGTGCCCATTTTCAGCCCCTCACCCCCATCCGTTTTCCCAGGAAAGCTCTCAGAAGGCCTCCGTTTTGTAACAACCCACATTATGTTTGGGTTTACCGATGTTAATCCTCTTTTACCCTTTTTCTTATAGTGGAACAGTAATGCCAGTTTTAATGTTGTTTCAACCCCCTACCCCAATCTGTTTTACTTCTGTAGCGGCCGAAAAGATTGTCTCCGAGATAAAGCAGGTTGAGAGCCATGTTTGCTTTTATTGCTGTTTCTACCAGGGCCCGTTTCAGATTTTATAACGTTTTCGGAGCGCCATACAGACTCAATTTAAGAACAAATATCGTGCAATGATGAATTAAAAATGTGGGCATTTTAGTTCCTGGATCAAAAGGACTACCATGCTGTGTATGGCCTATGGACTGCAGGTTCCCTACTTTTGCATTAAACACTTGCGCAAACTCTGCCAGCAATGGTTAAAGGAACACAAAGCCTCTCTAAGAAAAAAAATGACAACTTTGCAAGTTGGCTATCTGCCATTAAAGTAACAGCAGCAACCTTCATAGTGCATTCTGATCCCTGAGAATAGTGGGATGTATGTAGCCATGTGTAAACATTTTTAAAGTCCTCTTAGTATATTTTAATAAGTTTTTGTCTGTGGTTATTAATAATTACCTGAAAAAAAGAATAAAATACTCAAGATTGGTTTCCCCCTAACTGCTGAAAGTTTGGCAAACTCTACCTCAGATGTAAAAATAAAGTTCACTTTTATACCTCTGTGGTCGTTATTGAAATTGATGCAGTGTAATTAATTAATTAATTGCTGGGTATTCAAGCACTTAAATAAATAACCCACCTTAAATGGATCTCGGGGTGACATTATAGCACGAGGATGTTGTGTACCTTGCCAAGGAAGTAGAAACACACGCACACACAACATTTTCCATGACCAAGACACACAAACGTCTAATCTCATGCAGGGTAGTTTGGAGCGTTGCCTCTAAATGCAAATCGAAACTTAATGCGAGGCGGTTACACATTCCAATCCGATTGTCGCACAGAAGTTGCAAGTCTGTGATGACCAATCACAGGACAGCGTGCCTAAGAGCTACCATTACCTGTCCCCCCACCATAAAAGCATTCCTCAACTGAAGTCTGGTATTCTCCGCTATAGGATTGATCATCACTCGATGCAGCCTGTAACTATTTGTGGAATTAAAGTACGTTTTGATGAATACCGCATGGCCTCCGAGTCGATCGGCCATCTTCTGAGAGACACAAACGTTGATAATACCATATAATGACAACCAAAAAAAAAAAATGCTGTTAATACCAGTAATAACAGTTATAATCAGGATAACGGTGGCTTTATGTTGTTTGTTTCATTTCCATTTTCAAACACAAGGGTTGGTAGTCATCCTGAAGCTTACAAACTATCGTTTGGTCATACAGGGAGTGTTTATAGATGCATTATGTCATCGTAAAAGACAAGCAGGCAAAATGCATTTCCTCTATGCTCCTTTCCCGTATGATAAAAGACAAGCAGCCAAAATGCAAAATGCATTTCCTCTATGCTCCTTTCCCGTATGGTGCACTCATCCAATAATGGAGGTGGGTTTCAAGTGGGCAAACATAACACAGCTCATGGAAAGTAAACAGTGAGCTGTCTTCAAATGGGCCTCTCTCTCGGCCAAGACAATGGTGTAGTGTGTAAGAGGACAAAAGTCAGCGGTTGCTATGAGTGCCTGACCTCACAGACACTGTTGTGATTGTGGTCGAAATGATGCACTTCATGTAAGGACTCAATCAATGCTTTGGTGATTTATTAGGTTTGACACTTTTCTGGAGAAATGATTGGGTCACATCTCGTGATTGTGATGTTTTGATGGTGAGGAATTAGTAATGCTTCCTTTTTTTTGTTTGTTTTTTTGCTGCCTTTTGTCAGAAAAAGACGGGAGGGGAAGAATCAAAAGCCCGAGCAAAGATCTCATCCAAACAATCTATTCCCAGAAGCTGTTCTGCCTTTTTTTATTTGTTGTAGTTTGCAAATTAATTTGGGAAATAGTGATGATCCTGTCCAGGTGTCGAGACCGTAAAATATTCCGAACTCATGTATTTCTGTCATTGTTGCATTGAGCTGATTTACTCCGCCTGAAATAGTTGCCGTCGTGTGAGCCTGAATGCATGTATGCCTTAGCTGATGTCATTGTTGTTTTTCAGTCCACAAGCTAGTTGAGACCGAATCACCAACACCTCTAATGGCCTTCACAGGTTTTAAAAGTTCTTTAATGGACTTGAAAGAAATATTTTCAGATTACCAGTTGGAGAAAAACACTGATCAGGCTTTTCATGTATTTATTTTTCTGATCATCGGTTGAAAACATTGCTGCTTTGTTACATAAGTTAACATCCGTGTTTAACATGCAAATATTCCTGCTCATTTTTGTGGCAGTGATTGTGGAACCCTTTGAGGAAAAAAAAAAAAGCTAATGAATTTTTAAAACGTGGACAGAATGGCATCTATTCCACCATTCTTTCCCTGACACTGAACATCTGTTTTGTTTTTTCTTGCTTGCGACTGCACGGCGTGCCTCTGCCTGCCCTGTCGTACTGCATGTAATGTCAGTCAGTTGACTGTTTACTTTCATTTCCTCTTTTCGTGTCAGTGCTTTTTTTTTTTTTTTTTAGTGTTGCGTGGGTGTCCCGCCCGTATTGATTTCTATTTTATTCTCCATATGCCGACATTTTGACAGAATGAGAGTGTTATTTTGTCCTTTCGAGACCGCGCGTTACCAAAGCGGCGACACACAACATTCAAATGAAGTTCAAGTGTTGGAGCCATTTGAGATGACACAACAGCTGACGCGATTCATTCTGACGTGTACGTGCAGCACATTGATGTTCGTACGTTGACACTTTGCTCATGCTAAATAATGTTGTCTGGAATAATTGACTCAAGATACACGCGCTCCTGTATCTTAGACTAACGTCATATTTATAGCAACAGATCACCAACCTATTAGTTTATGTAATGCTGCACTTTGACTTGGGTAATATAGCCATAATGCAATTCAGTTGAATGATTTTTTTTTTTCCAATGCAGGTGATTATGCAAGGATCATGCCGTTGGTTTATAAGTATAAGTAAATGTGGAGAGTCATTAAGTAAACATTTAAAAACTGAATAAATAAAAATAAAAAAATCACCCACATTTGCTCAAAACATTTACACTCATTATCCAATATGGCCTTTCGCAGCCAATCATTAAAAACATGTTTCGATTGGTTGTTGAAATACGTTTTGTATTTTAAAAAAAAGAAAACAATGGCATGGAGGAGCATCCTGATATTTACTAATCTTACCTGCCATTTAGTTTGCAACTGTACATATTTAGACATAAGACAGTAACTGTTGGCATCTGTCTGATGTTTGTGTTTATTACTGTACTCTGAGAGATAACATTGCAGTGGCACAATATCATTACTTTATTCCTACCCTCATCTTTTCACCATCAAAGAGCCTTGAAACATTCACGTTTGGCTTGCTTGCTTGCTCCTTTGTTGTTCCGTAACATGTGTGTCGCCCATCTTGTGTTTTCCCAGGCAGGATGTCTCTGTATCCATCCCTCGAGGACCTAAAGGTCGACAAGGTGATGAAGGTAAGCTGCGCATCTTACAATCTCTGGGACCTGAGTAGAAATTGGCCCAAATGGTTACACAGCATATTTTTTCTAATCTCAAATGTGATTGAGGCGTGGTTCCAGCAAATGGGTCAACATCATGCTCGATGCTCCCAATGCTAATGCGAATCTTCTGGCACAGACGTGAGGTTGAAGCCAATGAAACGCACTCAAGCCTTTTTAATAATGTATGACTTGTTTTTTTTTTTGTTTTTTTTTTTGACGTCCTCACAGTGTTCCTCCTGTCTGACACATCTGTGCTCTCGCTCTCCATATCTCTGCACATTGATGTTAATTGACCCATAATTGCAGAGTCTGTCGCCTCACTGTCTGATGACAATCATGTGATGATTTGGGCTTTTGAACGTAATGCAACCTCTGTGAACTCCTAAGCTACACAGTGTCGACGGGAGGAGACCTCCTGTCGCAATTTTTTTTTTTTTTTTTTTGACGTCCTCACAGTGTTCCTCCTGTCTGACACATCTGTGCTCTCGCTCTCCATATCTCTGCACATTGATGTTAATTGACCCATAATTGCAGAGTCTGTCGCCTCACTGTCTGATGACAATCATGTGATGATTTGGGCTTTTGAACGTAATGCAACCTCTGTGAACTCCTAAGCTACACAGTGTCGACGGGAGGAGACCTCCTGTCGCAATACTGAAGCTAAACACCCAGTGAAAACCAGTTTTATTTGTGTTCTATGTGTATAATGTGTTTGTTGCTTTTGAATGATGTGTCAGTCAAACACACTTCAACAAATTGTCGCCAGGTCCCTTTGTTTCCGAAAGGGTAAGGACGTGATGACTGGATCCAGACTCTGTTGTAATAAACCACGCACACATAACTTTAACTAATTAAGTCCTCACCAGTTTATGAATTGTCATTCACAAACTCACACTCTCAAATATATATATTTTTTGTAGAACACAACTAAAATGCAAAATTTAACAGTAACACGTCGCCAACTCAGTAAGAAGGCCGACTTCAAAATAAACCTTACATTACCAAATGATATATGGACATCAATGCCTCGGTACGCTTTTATTTTGATGCTGTCCAGGCAGCGTGTCGCGGTGTGGCGGCTGGCTGATTCATCTTCCAGACTGTGTTCGTGCCATCCACAAACTGTTGTCATTGAACACCTAGAATATGAAATTAAAGTTTAGCAGTATTCCATAACCCGACTGCTCTCTCTGATTACCATTCAGGCCCAGGCCCAATTCGCCCACACCACCACCAACACTGCTGCCATGCCAGCCATCACCGAAGGAGGTGACCAGCAACAGCCCGTCACTGCTGGGATGCCTTCATCCTGTAAGTTTCATCTTTTCTTTCAACTTGAGGATATAGTGCAACCTCCAAATTGAAACAATGTGAACTCGTGCGATTCAAGTCTGTCATAAAATTCCCTGCACAAAAACTCTGAGCTTGAAATATTAACTGCTGGGCTACAATCTTCTTTTATTTCATTTTATTAACCATGGCTGCCATTTTTATTCTTATTGTTGTTATTATTTATTTATTTTTATTGAGTACACAAATAATGAAATCATCAATGACGGTTCATACAAAGTTCAGCAGCTCTCTTAATGTGTTCAGTGATGATATACGATCATGAAGTAAGTTCTGTGATTTGCTCTTTCACTTGTTCCACTCATTCCCTTGAGTCCTGTGGGCATTGGGTCTTTTGTTTTTCACCTCAGCTAGCTGCGCGTCCCCATGGAGATGGGCCCCGGCTGTTTTGCTGTACTGGAATGGGGCACGATTGAATAAAGACAGGGAAGTGGAGTGGAGGATTCAAAAGAAGGGATAGATGAAGGGGCTTTCCTTTCCCGATGTGGAAGAGGAATTCAAAGAGGAAGCGAAAGCGACACATTCAGACTGACATCAATCATGGTCAGACATGCTAATATCTAAGAGGACAATCGATGTATTCTCATCAACCAGCATGGCTTGTGTATCGGAACAAGGATATATTCAAAATTATAGAAGAGAATGACAGGAAAATAGCAACCCCACTTTGATACAAGAGCACAACAACCTGGATGATGACCAGTGGTGCGCAGGTGCGCATGCGCGCTGTGAATATTCATATCCATGCCAGATCTGATTGCGTCAGTGCGCATTGGCTCAGCCGCCAAAGGGACTGTGGTCAAGCCAGCCTCCAGTCGAAAAACAGGAAGTCAAGCCAGCCGCAATGTTTGCTGCGAGGGCCAACTTCAAAATGAGCCTAATAAGGCATTGATTTATGTGCCAGTATTACTTGTTAGGTGTTCGTTTTGAAGTTAGTCTGTAGTGTACCGTATTAAAGAACGGTTGTGGTAGCTGGCCTAACTGACAACTGCAGTTGAGCATGTGCAACACAAGAGACGTATATGGTATGTGCTGTCACAATTGCGAATTAAAAAAAATTGTCACATTACATGATTTAATCCAATTTCAACAAAATTATGTCTACAGTCGACATGTTTTTACAGTGTCCTCACAGTAACCTGAATTCTGAGTGGCACAGACCACTTTCAGCTGCTCTTAGGACTCTCAAAACAATCTCAGGGCAAGTTCCACGCTTCCTTTCATCGAGCAGGAAATAACAATGTTGCTAACATTAGTACCACAATTGGCTTTGCCGCTGAAAATAGTTGCTAGAGTGGTGGCAAAAAAATCATGAAATACGGCGACAATATCCCGAAGTTGGCAACACTGAAACCAAGTCGCTGCTAGTGTTTGCTGAAACGCATGCACATGAAAAAATAAAAACAGCACATATTTGACGTTTGATTTTGACTGCATAAAAGCTGCGGGTGCTGGTCAGAAACTTTCGATGGTCCGGATGTGGCCCGCAGGCCCTACTTTGCTTCGGTATGCCATGAATCAAAAAAATGAGCACCATTAACTTCTGGTGCTCACTTGAAAACCACACCAACGTTTTTATATGCACACCTGATTATGACATTGCAAGAACAAGCTGATCGCAAGCACATATGGCGAGCTTTATTTTAGGCCAGTGGAGGAGTTCAGGCTGAATTATTGTGATTTTTTTTTTTCAGCAGTTCCATTCTTCAATTTGGCCAGTATCTTTCCTGTTACTGTGCTTCAAGTGACACAAACACAATTGACCTGCATCTAACTTGTCCCTCCTTGTAAGTGCTGCAATGAACCTGAACCACCCACTGACCAAATGAAATAACATGACATGAACGATTTCCTACAAGCAAACCCTGACTGGTAAGGTCTATAGTGATGTGTGGCTCAGTTTGACACAGTTGAGAATAGTTGCAAAGTGGGACAAAAGTTCTCGAACATTGTAGTCCATAAAGTAATTTTTGTTGCAGTTATCATGGAAATCCATTGGGAATTTGAAATGAATTTGCAATGCTTTTTGATTACGGCCAGTGTAGTTGAAGGATAAAATATAGCAGTTAGGAATCGAGGTGCAAATGTGCCCCGATCATGAAAATCAAAGCTTACACATTCATGTCTGACAAAATGACCTTTGCGATTTTTTAGTGAGACGCAGTTGGAATGGTGCTCTTTTCAAACATTTGACCATACTGTATATATTTGTTCTGACCCTTATAGGCTTGTACCCAAACCTGGAGGAGCTGGGAGAATACATGGGCCTGATCCTCAACAGCGATGAGGTGCAGAGGAACTTGGCCTTGTTGCCCGCAGCCAACAATGTAAGTGTGAGGCATGTTTTGTCGCTCTCCAAACTCCAATTAAGTCCATTCTTTACTTAACAAGGAGTTTGCCCTTATGGCAGGCCGTTTTCATGTCAACATTCTTCATGTAGCCTGAAACAAAACAGGTTGAATGTTTGTGTATTTATGACATTTTGAAAACCACAGCGTGGAAGTTGCAACATGAGCGCTAAACACAGTTGTCCATGAAACTGGCAGACAAGCTCATGGGTGTTAAGTATTCCTCTGGGGCATGTGTGAGTACATGACAGTTAAAACAACAAAGTGGTATTTATAGCACAACTCACTCAAAGAGAACATTCACTGCATTTACGACGTCCGGCTGAGTGACGTTACTTGCATAGTATGTTACGTTTTAAACCGATATATGATGCTCAGTTCTTTTCTTTCTGGAGGTCAAACAATGCGCACGTGTCAAGTGTTTCCCAGCAAACTACTAGGCTGACATATGACATATTATCGACTTTGGTAGTTGAATGGGTTTTGAAATTGATGAATAATTGTGTTTATTGATTGTGGCTTCAGTATCACTAAAATTAATTATGATTTTTCTTTTATAATCTGCCAGCCCTGTATGCTGAAGTTTAGTGTTAACCCCCCCCCAAATTTCTAATCCTTCCTCTCCTGTCAACTACTTGATTTCAATCTCCTTTTTTTACCCCCCACTCCACCTGCAGCAAGTGGCAGTGCCCTCCTACTCAGGTGTCGGGGGGATGGTGTGTCCAGTGACGGGGACGGATGTCGGCATCAGGAGAGCTGAGGTTCGCCAGGGGCTGCGGGAAATTATTCTCTGCAAGGACCAGGACAGTAAGGTCGGACTCCGCCTCAGGGCAATCGACAACGTGAGTCAGCATTGATCAACGTTTTGATGGCCATTGGAAATCATGTTGCTTTGGGTTACACGCATTTGTGTTATTTCTACTTTGTGGCCTGGGTTGTTTATTTCCTCAACTGCAACCATTGACCAATCTTTGTTAGAGAAAGGCAGGAGTCCTTAATTTGTATAAGGCCACAATTTCAGGAACATTTATTTGCATTCCAAATAGCAGTAGTTCACGCAAGATGCCTGTTCTTCTCTCCCTTGTGGTCTCAGCCGTCTCAGCATCCATTCTTGAGTTTCCTTGGGCTTATTTGTATTTGCACTGCTGTCTCTGCATTTTAGGGAGTGTTTATCCAGCTGGTGCAGGCCAACTCCCCGGCCGCTTTGGCTGGGCTGCGCTTTGGGGACCAGGTTCTTCAGATTAATGGCCAGAACTGTGCGGGGTGGAGTGTTGATAAGGCCCACAAGGTCCTGAAAGCTGCAGCAGAGACCCACATTGAGCTTATTGTCCGTGACAGGTGAGATCATCTCTTTGGCTACATTCACGCTGTAGTAGAGCAATGCCCAATTTGGATTTTTTTTTTTTGTTAAGTCCGTTCTTTTTATGTCGTTGACATTACAAAAACAGATATGACTTCGAATTTGAACACAACGCTTTAGTGATATGACACGCATGTGCACAAAACATGGTGTTGAGTAACTGTACACAAAAAAAAAACTGACATCACGTGGTGCAGTGCTGAGAATTAAAAAAAAGATTTCTTGCAAGTTTTGGGGAACGTTAAAGTCCAAGTCTTATTTTTAAATGTACTTTGGCTCCCTCTGCTGGCTGGTTAAAAACGCATATGTCTGTCTCTCACTAGGCCATTTCAACGCACTGTCACCATGCACAAAGACAGCTCGGGCCACGTGGGCTTCATCTACAAGTCTGGTAAAATCACATCATTGGTCAAGGATGGCTCTGCAGCCCGCAATGGCCTGCTGACTGACCATTACATCTGTGAGATCAATGGACAGAACGTGATTGGACTCAAGGTGGGTCGCACATTTCCATTCACCGGGCCCTCCATTTTATTTGTCTGATAGCGTTCAGCACTTATGACATCCAACATACCCTGTAATGCTATACATTCAGCGACTTTACCATATCATTTTGATAATGTGGTATACGTGCCTGTGTACTAATGTTTAAATCCCTTGGAAGGTGTAAAACTATAAACTGTACGCAGTGTTAATGATGCACTGTATTCCCCTCCTGAGATGCCGGATGGTGGACCAAAATTTCTTTGAAGCCATCCGGAAGTCATTTTCCACAGCCACACCAAACTCTTCCCATGCTCGAGTTTTTGCCTTGGTGAATGCCAAGGCTGCGTTTTACTCGGCCAGCCGTTACCCATCAGTTGCCTTCACACTCCCCCATCGGCCAAAAAAGGGCTAATCGGACTCCTTTCAGTTTGACAACATTCTTTAATTGTCCACCAAGAGGTTCAGGGGTTGCTGCCATGACAGGCCACAGCTCTGGTCGTTCACTATGACTCAATGTTTGTTTGTCCACATGTCATCTGATTGATTGTTAATTAGTTACTAGTTCACCCCAAGTCAGCCCGGATAGCCCTCAGTTCACCAGTGACCCAGAACAGAACAAGTGCTAAAAATCAGGACAAAGGGCGGATGCATAGTTTTAATTGCGGAACCGACCGTATGTGTGATATTTCCAGGATTCCCAGATTAAGGATATTCTGAACACATCCCCAACCGCCATGACCATCACCATCATGCCCAAGTTCATCTACGAACACATGATTAAGAGGTAAGAAGGCAATTCAGAATGCTGCTGCATGATTACTCTCAAGGCCCAAAAAGCTCAAATCCCCGATCCACCGCTTGAGTGTTGTTGTTGTTGTTTTTTTTTTTAAAGTCATGCATATTTTATGCTGCAGGCATACATTTTTAATTTTGATTGTTCTCGCCATTTTTCAATGAGTTTCTGAGAAACCCCATTTTTAATCATACCAAAAAGATGCTGTGTCATCAAAAAATTCAACGTAAAGCACACTGAAGGCAACTTTGTCCCGAAGTTCCATTAGAAGGTTTTCACAGCTTCCCAACTCATGAGCCGTGTTGTTCTTTTTGTCCACCAGGATGTCCACCAGCCTGCTGAAGTCGGCCATGGATCACTCCATCCCAGAGGTGTGACGGTCAGGAACGGGACACCAAGATCTCTGTCTCTTCTCTTTTCTCCTCTCCTTCGTCTGTCACCTTTTGCCTCCTGTATCATCAACGCCTTCATTTATCAACATAAACTATCAACAATGCCTTTGTTATATCATTCAGTAATTTTATGTTTACAATTCTCTTCCTCCGCTGAAACATGTAGTTCTTTGTTTTGTAATTTTTTTTTAATGTTCTCCTTGTAGTCCAAAAGGCGACGCGTGTTATTTTTGTAGGTCCGAGAGGTTTTTTTAATTTCAAACCATGCAAATTTGCAAGTCCAGAGCTTCCTCCGCGCGATGGAGACGATCGTTCATTTCTTTCACCATGTCGTCCAAGATGCTGTAACAGTCAGCCACCTGAGCCCCACCGACTGTGTGCACTCGGTATCTGTGCTCACTTAGCGTTGTCCAAAGCTTAGGCGTTCTTCTTTGGTCAGTAGAGCTCGCGGATTTTAGCGTGTTAATTTTAAGGGTTTGTCATTTTATCTGTGGGGGGGGGGTTGGGTAGGGATAGTGTTGACGCTGACTGTGCTTGCATGGACAATAAATGCATACAAACCGGATTTTGGGAACATTGGAAATGAGATTTAATCTCCTAACAACGAAAAAAGATCACATTGGGAGCAAGCAATAAACAGGTTTATGCCGCATTCTACGACAGCTTGGAAATTTGAACTATCCCACTTTAAACCCCAGTGTAAAGTCAACAACAACAAAAAAAAGTCTTCTTCGTATAACCCATTGTAGTTCTGCTGGAAAGCTACCGCTTTGTAGAGCTGCCAACAACACACTTTTTTTTTTTAAATTTACATTTACCAAATTACTTCAGAGTGAACAATAGGAATATGCATTTACACGAGTTCCCATTTGATATCTACAATCACTAATAATACACATACCTACAAATTAATCTCTCAATGTTTTAGCAACGTTCCCAATTGTGTAAAACCTGGTCTTCGACACGGTGCGTTTCGATTTCGGTGGCATTTTGTGCCGCTAGTGTATATTCAAATGACACCGTGGGCTCCAGCTCCAATTCGACTCTGCTCAGTTGTCCGTGGAATCACAGCCAATGGGATGAGAGCTTCTTTTTATGCTGCCCGGATGAGCAAAGAAGTCAAATGATAATGGCCGCAGCCTCCACCGTATTAGCTTAGCCGTGCCAGCAAAATTGTTCACGTTCCATGTCCAAATCCGCAAGTTGTAGGATGGATCATAGCGCATTGTGGGGTTGGCCATCACAATAGTTTCATTTGCTCCTTATGATCATTTCAAGGGGAACTCGTAGTTGTATTCGTCAGGGGCCGGGTATGTGCTGGGTGGACCCACTAAGTGCACTTTCCACCAACTTTTTTTTTTTTTTTTAAATCGATATTATCTTTCCTGTTTCCATTTCAAAAGCTGTTTTGTTGTCGTCGTTGAAATTATTGTGCGTGTGGTGCCTCTTGTCAACAAAACGACCCTGTAAAATGTTCCCCACAAGAAGCTGCTCATATTAGATGCTGAAAATTTACCTTTTTAATTGATTAGAAGGGTACAGCTACCCTCTTGCCTCCCTTCCCTTCCCCTGCTGTCCTTTTCCGAAAACATGAGCACAGCAAAACCGGGGCAGCGTTCTTTTTTTTTTTTTTTTTTTTTTTTCCATTTTCTTTCTTTTTTTACTTTGGTCAAGTTGCTCCTTTTTGGGCGCATGTATTCTTTCTGATTTTCTGGGTATGCAATATGATAGAAATCCTCCACATTCTGTAAAAATTAAAAAAAAAATGTTTATATGAATGTAACCAAGATAATGCTATTGTGAAACAAATAAACAATCTTTCTGTTCACATTCTCTCAGTAGCTGTTGTTAGTGTTAAGAGTACTGTAATGCAGCCCTGGCCTGCTGAGAATATCTTCAACTCCACTTCTATCCCCAACAGTCTTGAACGGCTAACCTGTACCATTTGTAATGATCTTTGTATCCTTTTTTTTCTTGTTTGAAGTTCGCCTCTCTCCCAGTTGATGATTTTGTGACATTTCTGTCAGTACAATGCTGACTCTTGATGGCGCAAATCTTCCCTTATCTACTTATGCTGCAGAATACCAAGGAGTCGTAGTGCTAAGATGGGGAAAAAAATCATAACAAAAGACAAGGTTTAAGTTAAAATATTATCCGAATGAAGTTGTATATTTTTGAGAAAATATCTGACATTTTTGGGCAAACAGGTTTGAGCTAAAAAGTCCTATTTTCAACATTAAAATAGGAAAGGTATGATTAATGTCGTTGTATATTTTCGGGGATAAATTCATATTTTTGAGGAAAAAGTAGCAGCTTTTCCAAATGTATATTTTCAAGAAAAAAAGTTGTCTATTACAGAATACAGTTGCATTTCTTTGAGAGGTAATTTGACAAAAATAATCATTGTTCTAAAAAAGATGCATACATTTGAGATGCAAAGTCTGTCGTGGATTTTCGAGGTCGGTTATATTAGATGAATCAAATTTCTGAGGGAGTGAAGGGATGACATCAGAGGAGCAGTTTGTGCCATGGAACAATGTATTAATGGAGGATCTAGTCAAGTAAATGAAGAAAAGAATAAGCAGCTTTACTGTCATGAACACATGCATGTTCATGAAATTTGTCCTCTGCATTTCAACCCACTGCAGAACGATTTAGGGTAATGATATCTTGCTCAAGGACAACGCAGGGAATGTCGGTGTTGGATGGTGCATCGTCAAATCCTCTCCAACTAGTCCACATTTGCTGATTTAATTATTTTTTTTTTGGCTTCTGCTGGTTGATGATTTGCACCAGCATCCGTATCCCCACCCCACCCACAGAATGAAAAGGATCACGCTCACACGGGGAGACAACAATTTCCTCCATGCTGTTTTAATATCTTGGAGCTTTTGGTCTTCATCGTGAGTGTTGCCAACCCATTTGTTTGTTTGACTGTACACACTATTGCAATTCAAATATTCTAACATTATATATGTTTCCAATATATACAGCATTGATGTCCCGATGCAAGGCCATTGGATGTCCTCGGTGGTATGATGTGAAAAGTACGACAGTACATTCATACAGGTACATACATAAATAAGCACAGCGTCGGATAAAAAAGTACGAAATAAAATGACAGTACACATTTATAATATCGACAAAAACACCCTTCTCTAATCTGTCTTCCCAAGAAATTATATTTATATCATAGGTGGTATATGTTATGTACCGTGGCGAATGTCACTTGAGCAAGGCCAGATGCATTGTGGGACAAAAAAGAGCAAATGGCCACGCTGACGTGTGAGGATAGTGCGAAACGAAATAGCACATGGTGAATATGAAAATAGTCGATTCAAAAAATATATTTTTAAACTTAAGGGAAAAAGATCAATTTCAAAGAAGAGCTTGATTTCAAGAGGCATTCTATGGCAAAATGAAACGAACTTCCCTATACTTGAACATCACAACTTAAAGCAATTGGATGATTATAGATGTTTTCAATTTTTTAAGTCTGTGTGAGGCACATTGTCACTTGCAAAGCAGAAGTCAACATACACCAAAATTGATTTGAATATAAATTGGATCAGCAATATTCAATTGTAATATTATTTTTTGTGATTTAGTTTCGTTTATTTTAGGGGCCGTCGTGGCCGTTGCTCATCCGGGCATGCGTGGGTAAGTGCGTGCGTGTGCGGTAACGGGTCGATCGCGGGAGGTTGGTTGATCGAAAAGTACATCTTTGGTCAAAAAAGGTTGGGCACCCCTGCTCTAGCACATCAGGTTTTCATAATAACAATCATGATCATAACATATAATGTATAATGAGAGTAAGATATTCAGCAATGTTTATGAATAAAGGGTTCAACAAGAGGAGGAATTTTTGGAAAGGTCATAGCTATAAATGAAAATGCATTGTACTTTGTATAATCAGTATTGTGCAAGGTTTTATAGCACAAACTTAAAAACAGAAAAAAATTAAGTACTGTCTCAAAAACTTGATGTGCTAGAAAAAAAAGCAAAGACATTTTAAAATCAGCATCAAAAACGCATTTAGGGACACATCAAGACATCGCTGATTAAAATTTGCTGTTGAGCGGTTTTATTTGATACTTTTAATCTCAACAGTGTACACCTTGGAATGGGAAAATGTTGCATTGTTGGTACATTGTACAGTTGAACTCGAAAGTTAAGTATCCTGTGATTTTTAATTCTTGGTTTATTTTGATGACCGCATGTCACATGCATCGATAAATACACTTGGGAATTGTTTTTAATTGCCGTGAATCATCTGTCTCCTTTAACCAATGATGGGATTTTAACTTCAATTCAAGAATGGATACATTTAATATGAAATGACAGGTTGATGGCATTTAATTACAACTTCCACTCCTCCAGTGCATTTAAGTGTTCATTCATTCATTCATTGATGTCTTGCACAAAGCCCACGGCATTGAGATGCCAGATGATCATGATTGTCCCCGATGCCTTACTACGCAATGTTTCATCGTCACTGCTCCTTTTCCACCGTTGCCTATCATGATCATAACATATAATGTATAATTAGAGTAAGATATTCAGCAATGTTTATGAATGAAGGGTTCAACAAGAGGAGGAATTTTTGGAAAGGTCATAACATATAATGTATAATGAGAGTAAGATATTCAGCAATGTTTATGAATAAAGGGTTCAACAAGAGGAGGAATTTTTGGAAAGGTCATAGCTATAAATGAAAATGCATTGTACTTTGTATAATCAGTATTGTGCAAGGTTTTATAGCACAAACTTAAAAACAGAAAAAAATTAAGTACTGTCTCAAAAACTTGATGTGCTAGAAAAAAAAGCAAAGACATTTTAAAATCAGCATCAAAAACGCATTTAGGGACACATCAAGACATCGTTGATAAAATTTGCTGTTGAGCGGTTTTATTTGATACTTTTAATCGCAACAGTGTACACCTTGGAATGGGAAAATGTTGCATTGTTTGTACATTGTACAGTTGAACTCGAAAGTTAAGTATTCTGTGATTTTTAATTCTTGGTTTATTTTGATGACAGCATGTCACATGCATCGATAAATACACTTGGGAATTGTTTTTAATTGCCGTGAATCATCTGTCTCCTTTAACCGATGATGGGACTTTAACTTCAATTCAAGAATGGATACATTTAATATGAAATGACAGGTTGATGGCATTTAATTACAGCTTCCACCCCTCCAGTGCATTTAAGTGTTCATTCATTCATTCATTGACGTCTTGCACAAAGCCCACGGCATTGAGATGCCAGATGATCATGATTGTCCCCGATGCCTTACTACGCAATGTTTCATAGTCACTGCTCCTTTTCCACCGTTGCCTTACACATTAGCATCCCAAAATGTAAACTGCATAACCAAAACTACGAGGACACATGGCCATTCCATTTACCGTATTTTCCGCACTATAAGGCGCACCTAAAAGCATTCAATTTTCTCAAAAGCCGACAGCGCGCCTTATCATCCGATGCGCCTTTTTAGGGATCAATATTCTGATTTCTTGGACGTCGTATTTTAAATGTTCTATCACGCGGTTTGTTACACCTGCAGCGGTTGTGAAAGCTCTATATAAATAAAGATGGATTGCATTGTATTGTATTCCCTTTAGCGTAGCTACATCCAGTGGATGCATAACGTAATCGCAACCACTAATGTAGCGATGTGCCCTACATATGAAAACAGTTTTAAAATAGGCCATTCATTGAAGGTGCACCTTATACTCTGAAGCGCCTTATAGTGCGGAAAATACGTTACAAGACGTGATAAGCAATGACAACTGTGAAGTTGTTTCCCCCATTGCAGTCGGAACTGCTTGACTCGGAAGACTTTCGTCGATATTTTGGAGTGTGTCTGTGGGATTTTTGTTCACCCATTTATTACATGGCTTTTCTATATCACGCTCCTCCTTTGCGCACTCAGGGGAGAAATGGCCGTTCCCCGAAACTGTTCCCACAAAGTTGAGCACATCTAATTGTCCAAACTGATGATGATTCGGCAGATTTCTAAAAAGATGTCTCAATACTTTTATTCATGCAGTCTACGTTTCACTCACTTGCACGTTGATTTGTGAAAGGCTAAAATGATCACACAAACGACGTATGAGAGAAGGTTCTACATTTAAATACACAGAACAATCAGTTGCACTGCATATACACATCGCACAGCCGCATAAATTCAAGTAATTGCTTGCAATTCATAAAGTGAACAATAGTGCAAATCAAAAGGGAAAGAAAGTCATGTTGCTTATTCTGTCTCCAAATTACATTTCACTAGGTCCAAGACTGTTCTGTTTGGCTTTTTAGTTTTTCTCCCTTTCCCTTTTTACATATTTACATCGTCACAAATAAACACATTCACAAAAGCAAAACAAATCACACGTAAAACCTTCTAACCTCCTTTTCGAAGTTCTGCTTCAGCAACCTTCAGAATGCAAACGGTTTGGTGGTTCAACAACTCGGAATTTGACTTTAAAATGCCAAGACAGATGCAATTGGACGAACTCATCTCCTAGTATGTATTTTGCAAGCCATTTTTGTGTGTACTGTTTAAACTTTGAGAAGGGCATCAGGACTGCTAAGTCAAGAGTGAAAATGGTAATGATGACGTTTGCGGTAATAAATGAACTCAGGTAAGGTTTGTTACATCCACATTTGATTGTTTTAGTATTTATTGTAAGCTTTACTCTTCACACGAGTGGTGAAACTTCATTTTGCACAGACAGTTTCAAATGTGAACAAATGGAATGTGTTCCACCTCTGAGGGTACGCCGTATAGAAGTGCATTGTTTACTTTTATTCTATGGTTAGTAATATGCATAGCAGAAAAAAATTGCCCTTGAATGACTGACTAGAGGGGATATATGGTCCAGAGTGACAATTGAACAAGACAAAAGGAGTTAAAAACTGTACAGCAGTGTTTCATAGGAGACAAATTGAGCCGGTGAATGATCTTCCAGCTAGCTATGATCTCCACTCAGCTTGTTGTAGAGTGAAAGGCTTGAAGAGCGAAAGTGCAAATTTGGTTTGGAATGAAAGCATTTGGGCACTGTGACTAATCGGCAACCGCTTCAGGATGTTCCCCGTCCAATCGCGCAGTCAGCTTGGATAGACTCCAGCTTACCCGTGACTCTCATGCGCAGAGGCGCTATCGAAAATGGATGCACAGATGAAAGCATTTGGGTTGGAAGGCTTAATTTAGTGACACTGAACTTTTAGCCAAAGACACAAATGTATTCTTATGTTTTCTGGACATGTAGAAAACTGGATACTTGAAGTTTGAGGGTGCTAACCATCAGCAGTAACAGCAGCAAAGAAAGACACATACGAGGGGGGGCTGGGGTCCTCAGTTTCCAAGTGGCGTGCCATTCCTATTGACCAAATATTTATATGAAAGAAGCTTCCAAACAATAAACACAAGCAACTGAAAGAAAAACAGCCTGTACGGCCATAACCAGGCCTGTGTTCTTGTCCCACATGACAACGTATGCTTACATCGCTGCACAAGCTACTTCAATGTGCCAGTGTTCATAAACTGAGGGCCAACTGTGTACTGAAATAGACACTGGACCTGACCATACTATTTATTAACCATTTAACCTCAAGTAATGGCCTCCACTCTCGTTGACGCTGTCAATTTACTGCCAGGCGTGACTCTTTCTTTTCGGTGCTAATGCTAGCTAGTTAGCTGTGCAGTGAAATGTGAGCAAGGAACCTGCCCTGTATTGTTGATAGGAACCAAGAATAAAAGACACGCAACAACGTGAGCCAGTTTACATTCCATTCCCAGGTAAAACTGAGGTAACAATCCTCCGCTGACCAATCAAGTGATAAATAAAGGCCTACATCCAAATGAATGCCTAGCTTAAAAAAATAAATGCCCAGTACTGGTTACAGTGCTTCAAATAAACCCAAACAGCCACTATTGGAGGAGATAGCATGTTTAGAATTCCAATTTAGAGGTGCGTGAGCTATCATAAAGCATGTTGTATTTGTCTCTCTTAGAGAAGGGACTTTCTAGAACAGTCATAATGTTGTTAGTATAGGTTGTTAGTTTAGAATTAACAGCATGAGGACAAGCAGAGGTGCAGAAAATGTACGCAGATGTCCAAAAGCCACAAAAGATGGCACACTGAAGGCCTATTTTCTACCAAGAAGTAGAGTTAAGGTCAGTTCAAGGAAGATTTTTTTTTTTTATTGTTGTTGCTAACAGTTATAAAGAATACCTACAACTCCCTCCTCAGCCCCAAATATAGTAATATACGGCACATTATCGTTTCAGAATCCGCGGTCAACCTGACTCTGACCGACCCACTGGAAATATTGAAAATTGGTCACCTGGAAAAATTCCTTCCCGGGTGCCCTTTAGCAAGACAACAAGAATGTTGGGAAGAAGACTGAAAAGCATTTTCAGTCATCACTGGAAACACAAGACACTTCTGGATTTACTCTTCCTAATGGTACCACCATGAGGTGAAATGGACTGAACTAGACGGCTTGGTGAAAATGTGGCTTCAATATAGCATTTGCAATGGCTTCATAGTGTTTTGGTTTTGCGACCTTGTTTAGGATAATATATGTCTGCCATTTAATGTGGAAAGAGCAGAGCGCATGATACCTGATAATGAATACGGAATATTTCAGGACTTTAAGGACAAGGGAGACATGCCTTTTGAATTGACCCAACGAATGGATTTCAGTTTGTCCACCAGAGACAATTTGGTTCACAACATACAACATACACTAATGAGTACATATCCAACAAAGTGCTATAGTTCCAGCCAACAGTGAGTCGGCGATGTTGACCAAAGAACAAACCTTGAAAGTTTTCCCTGCATTTGAAAACGAAACAATCAGCATTGCACATCCAAGTAATGATTATTCAGTTCAATCAGCACATTCAGCCCGTAGCCTTGGACCAGCGGTTTGGTCAATCCAGTCACTTCACCTCATCTTTAATGCACACAAACCTGGATCTTTTTTTCTTTCTGAAGTTATCCTTCAGGACAGGATGCCGATGATATATCACCAGATTTTCTCCAATTAAAACCCATCTAGTGTTGGCCAAACATCCTAAGAGAGAGATTTTAGGAGAACCTTTGTTCACATCTGAGATCCACCAAGGTCCCCCCCGCCCGCGGGGTAATGCCTCAACCCCCCTCCCCTGCGCAGTGAGTGCAGAGCCACGGTGCAGCAGCCCCTCAGCAGTGATCCAAAGTGGTACATGGGCTGCCCGTCTCGAACCGGACCCCGGCACAGCCACGCCACTGTCGGCACCACGGGGATCGCCACTGCCAGCAGATCCACGAGGAAGTGACGACTCCAGTAGCTTTTCTGTACCGGCCCAGAATCGGAAGTGGAATCCGCTTCCTCCGCTGCTGCGCCACTGCCTTTGTCGCCTTGCTCTTCTGTTTCTGGTTTTTTCTCATCCTCCGTGTCATGCACCCCTACAACGATGACACGATCTACCTCCTCGTGGGAAATAAATCGTTTTGGCTGGGAGGTGTGGGGTTGCTCCACACCTTGTGGGGATTCGGGGCTACATGGGCTCAGTCCTGGTGTTTCTATCGGAATTAGGCCGTCTGCTTGCTGGATGTCGTTACTGATGGCTGTTTTCAGCGTTTTCCCAAATGGTCTGTCCTCTACAATCCATAGGCCTTTGTTTCTGTCTTCTGAAGTGCGAAGTGCTACCCCCTTTGAGTCTTCCTGATTTCTCACTAGTTTTGCTGGCTCCATCTCCGGCTGTACTTCTATTGGTTGGCCTACTGACATTTCTCCCTGATTGTCCATTGCAGCAGGTTCTTCCTCGGTATCTTCCTTCGTGACCTTCTTCCTTTCACACAAAGGGCTTTCCATGGAACAGGCCACAGTGGCAGAACGCGGAATGGAATTCACCTGTGGCAATTTGGAGAACGGAATCGGCTCCGTGGCTGTGCTCATGACAGTTGATCTGGTGACAGAAGTGGTCGTGGTGATGGAGTCGATATCGTCTTCTCCTTCGTCAGACATCCACGTTGAAGTTGGGCTGCAGGCCTGGGATCTGAAGGTACGTTGTTCGGCAATTGTATCCAAGTCTGATGGGCAACCTGATGTTGCCGGGATGGGACAGCTCTCGGTCTGAATGCCCGTCTCGCGTAGGGGATGTAGGTAGAGGTGATGGTGTGATAAGCAGGGGTGGCTCAAACAGCCGCCTCCTCCTAAGCCGCAACGAACTGTTGACATGCGTTCACCCGAGCACAGCTTCTCGTAGGTGGCTGAATGCGGCATCGTGTGGGGCACCGAGTGTGATGGGTTGTGAGGGAAAGAATGAGGTAAGGTTTGGGAGTAAGCGTGAGGTAAAGAGTTGGGTGTGGAACGTGAAAAGGTTTGCGCGTAGGAGTTGAGCAATGAAGCTGTTTCCTCTGAGAGGAAGGCGGCCTCGAGGAGCAAGTCGGCCCGACTCGGGACGCTGCTGCTCTCCCCGCAGCAAACAAAGCCACTGTCCTGAGTGCCATCAGCTGAAAGACAAGGAAAATCCACGCCATTGCCATTTCGGTTTGCTGCTTGATCGCTCAGTTTGGTGTAGGTGGAGCTACGGGTCAGAGAACGGGCTGGCGAACCATCACAAGAACAAGAACCCTTTCCTCCTATTGCTGGTTTTGGTATTCCTCCTGGACTTTCCCCGGATACGGACGCTGGCGCCGAACCCCCAACTCGGGTCCGACGGCCTGCTATGGCTTCCCCCTCCTTGGCTAGTCCCACCTGAGCTAATTCCATGTTGAGCAACAGGCTCTCAAGCTTGTGGTTTTGAGTGTTGATGTCCTGAAAGTACTTTTGGACCCCGATGTCCCCGCTGAATCCCCCGGCGTCACTCAACCTGTCGCGGACCGTGTCCACGGCCTGTTTAAGTTGCTGGATCTCCAGTCGTGCTTCCTTAAGGGCCAGCTGAGCCTCCACGCGGTGGCACTCCTCCTCCACCCAGTCCTCTTGCATTTTGTAAAGCTTCTCTCTCAATTCATCAATCTCTGTGTCCCTATGGGGGTAAAATGGAAAAATGTCACCACAGAAATAAAGAAATAGAATGAATATAGTGTAAATGTAGAAAGGAAGAACCTGGGGAAGATTCTAACCGCTAACCTGTCTTGCAGTGTGTTGATGGTTTCTTTTAGCCTGGCCCGCAGGTGACGGATGCACACCTCTTTCTGCTGCAGAGGTGTGAGGTACTGTTCTGGTGGTGGGGGCCGAATACCGTGGTTGTCTGTACATGATATGTACTTCTGGTGACGTCTGTGGGACAGAAAATGATCGGAAACAAACTTACTACTGACTTGCTACTGACTTAAAGTCTGATCGGATTGGTTTGTGCCAAGTGTTCTCAGAAAGAAATATTTTTTTTCTATATCCTGGTTATGGTGGCAGCGGTCTAAGCAAGGGATGCCCAGAATTTTAGGTCTCTGGCCACCCCCATTAGTTGCAATGGGGGCAGTGCTGTGCAGTCAGGGCCTTCTCTGCTGGCCCATACACTATCAAAAGCATTGACCTACATTTACAAATTACTTGGATTTGTATTAATTTCTATCCAACAATCTTTTGTCTTTATTTCATGCATGTGTCATTGCTATGTAGCTTGCAGTCATTTGGGGGTCAGATTTCAGCTTCTGTGTTGCCATGTAAATGAAATCCACCCAGGGGCTTCAGAATTAGCAAGTACTGGAGTCGGATGGTTGATGTGGATGGTTGATCATAAGTAATGAGCATCTACAGTGACGATGTTATTCAAGGTTTTAGGTTTTAGTCTCGTTATTAATAAATAATGATTGTGAACTGCTATAATGTACAGATGCATCGAGGTTTGGACTTATTTGGAGTTGATGTAACTCTCAATTCCCCATTGAAGGCCCACTTCCGAAAGATATCACCGACTGCGGAATCGTGGTATATAGTTTCTCAACAAGCTGTAAGAAACAGTCCCTTGGTTGGACACTTGGTTTATAATGTGACAATGTAGTCCGTATATGAAAATATCTTCTCACCCTTTGGTTGGGCTACAGTCGCTGCCTTTACAAGAGCCGGAGTTGCTGCTGCTACTGAGGGAGGCATTGCCATAAGGATCCCTGTTACTGGGGCCTGCAGGTGACCGCCTGCTTCCAAAAAGAAGAGGAGAAATGTTGTTACCGCCTGGTAAAAACACCCTCCGGACAAACCGGTGAAGGTCAACTGTGAGCTGTTGACAAATAAATGAAAAATAAGACCAAAAAAAAAAAAAAAAAGACAACTAACAGTGCCAGGTACACAGAAACTCATTTATAAGCTCAGTACGGCAACAAAATTGCATTTGTGCGTAGTAGAAATAAGGATGAGTTGGTGTCGTGAAAAAGTCAATCAATGCGTATTGAAATGGGCTCAAAACAAAAATCTCACTCGGTGGAATACACTGGACACTCGGTTTTCAAAGACAAAGCTGTTGGGTATTTTCCCATTAGAATAGAAATAGACAGTAATTAATTAGTTGTGGGAGTTGAACTTGTACAACCCGAAAAGTAGCTTCACAAAGTGAACTTTTTTAGTTCTGTCATGGCTATGGATCATTTATTACGCTTTGACTTGTAATCTTTTTTCAGAATAAAACCTTTTGAACCATTTTATCCCTGAAATTTCTGAGAGACTAGATCGCAGACGCATTCCTGTTTCCGAGGGTCCACTGTAGTTTGGAAACTCAATCAATGGGGGTTGCAAATGAAGGTGAAAAAACACATCAGACCGGATACAAGGGTGTGATAACGCGTTCCACAATGAATCATTCACACAGTACGACGTGTCACATCATTCCCATGCTGCAGAGTGTGGACCACAGAGAAAGGGGATCTGGACAGACCGGGAGCGAGGGGTAGAGGGGGAGTTTGATGGATGGCTAAGGCGGTCCGGGGACTTGGTGGAAGCGTGTCCTTTTGCAGTGGATGCATAGCCTTTAGTCGGGCGCATTGACACCATGTAACCTGTCTCCATAGGAACGTAGTCTAGCTCTATGAACCTGCAATAGTCAAACCTGACACACCAGGCAGAGATAACAAGGTGTTAGGTCACACATGAAACTGGACCGTGTCTAGAACACAACGATTCATTTGGGTTGTGTCCACAAAAATGGTTTTATTGACCTCACGACAGAACCACAGTCTAAAATCTCAAGAAAATAAATCTTGTGAAAACGTGTTTGCAGGCATAACAAAGCAGTGCTGTTAAAGGTTTGCAATGTGGTCGGCAAGCTGTCTGTGGAATCTGGATGTCCCAGTTGTAACCACTTTAAGTAGACTCTTCACGGTTTACACTGACAATCAACATAATATATACCTTTATCCCAAATTGCATTGGACTCTAATGGTTTCTTTCATAGCCTGTGTTTTGGAGAAACTGTTTTATCGGGTTAATGTTGTCAAAAACATCCGACATCCACACACATACTTTTTTGTCTCTGAATGTGCCCTGCGACTGACTGGCGACCAGTTCAGGGTGCACTCTGCCTTCCGCCTGAAGTCAGCTGGAATAGGCTCCGGCAACTACCGCAACAACGAAAAGGCTTTTGTTTGGCAATCTCCGGCGAGTGACGTCATTTACAGAATGCCGAGTCGCCAGTCAGCCATTGTAATGCCCTGCTGATTGTCCCGTTAACTGCTCTTTGCCATTGTTAGCGAGTTATTCGGCAAAATGTCTCGGTGCTGTGTGGCGATGCACTGTTAACATACAGGCAAACACATGTTTGAGTGGCCAAAAGAAAAGAATAGGGCATGTCAGTGGACCAGAAAATTGCCGACATCATGTGCGGAGTGGCCGATAACACAACAGAACTACCTAAGCAATGACAATGTAGGACACCAACGTATTATTTGTTGTTATTTCAACTGTGATTTTGTCCGCTACCAACGCATGGCTCGTTTTGTGCACCGATAACATACATAGCCATTTTTATTTTGGAGAAAAAAATAATTATTTTTCCAACTACTAATGCAAATATGAAACTTGAGGGTTTCAGTACTTCCAACAAGGTTAAGAACCACTGCTATCAATATCGCTATATCCTGGCTAGCAAACTTATAGATGCATCATTAGTGTACGGTACAACGCATTATCTTCTTTTTCCCTATCGTATTACTTCACAGCATTTTTAGGTATTAATTTTTCATGACCTGCTCATTGCCTTTACATTTGACTTCACACAATTGATATTCGAGGAAATTCCAATGTAGCCACGTTTAATAATTCACCATAGGTGTGACCAGGAGCATGTAGAAGGTTATTACAGAGGATCCTGATCATGTCTTTCCATATCGGTATCATTTTAATGCTTTTAAGACATCGGCCATGCCTGTATCGAGAAAGAGTATGAATAATTGTGGGCATATAATCTCAGTAAACATTGCGACCAGGAGCACATAGCAAACCTCCTTCGCTCAACTGGCTAAACGTACTAGCCCCACTGATAATAACTGGGCTTCACATTCTTAGCCCAATTTTGTTGACCCTTTTATTTACTTTTTAAAAGTCAAACAAGTTTAGACAAGTAAAAAACAAAAAGAACCCGAAATGCATCAATGGATTCGAGATCAGTTGAGAATGCTGAAAACGCTACGTCAACATGTCCTTTGTAATGTTGAGTACTTAACTAGTTGTTGTGACTGCTGACACTTCCGCTTTAAGGTGAAGTCATTCCACGAGCAAAGCGAGCCGAGGGCCACAAGGGTTGAAAATGTGAGGTAGGGTACACCCTGGACTGGTCGTCAGCCAATCACAGAGCAAATATTAGACAATCATTCACGCTGACGTTCAAACCTATCGACATTTCAGAGTTGTCAATTAACCTGACCTGCATGTTTTTCACATGTCGGAATAACCTCATGAAAGCCCACGAAAGCACAGGGAGAACAGGCTAACATCCTACGAGGCGCCTGGAGCTAAGATTAGAACCCAAATCTCAAAAATGAGAGGCAGTCGTGCTAACCCCTATTCCAACGTGCTTTGCAAGACACAGAGTTAGAAAAAAAAAAAAAAAGAAAATGGAAAAAAATAATGCCAATCCCAACGCTATCATGCAAAGAGACACTTTACGGGTCATTTGGTGTGTCACCGACTGTGAGCAGAGTTGACTGGGCAACTTTGTTGAACCGGTGATCACTAGCAGTGGCGTTTCTTGAAATGAAAATAAATAGAATCTATGTTCCCGCCTCATCTCTCTGTCCTCTCGCTTCGATTCAGAGCATTTTTAATGAGCTTCAGTATTCTGCTTAGTAACATTTTCTGCCAAAATCGCCACTGCGCACGAGTGATCACAGTTTTGTCTTCACGGCACAAGAGAGCTGTGCACAAGGCCGCTCAACACAAGCATGATCGATATGCTTTGAGCATTAAAGTGCAGATCTACCTCGTGCAGATCAACAGTGAAAGGCTCAAGGTTTCCCTCATCGTAGTTCTTGCAGCACAGCACTTGGGAGGATGAGCGTCCCAATTTGTTGTGACTGTATATCCATTTGAGTTTTTGCACATTGGATACTAATGATTCAGAATTGTAGAAAAGAATCTGCATCCAATCAGTATAGTCTGAGGGGGAAGGAGGCGGGGGCGGGGAAACCCTGATCCTAGATCAGCGTGGCAGCACAATTAGCGTGGTAGCACGTGTTGTTTTTGTTGCTGTTATTGTTTGAGCGGTTACAACACATGCCACAGCTGCAGCAGCTATGGCGCATGCTCTCTAAGAGGGTAACTGAGATGTTTCTCACGCAGGGGGCGCCGGCACCGGAATGGCTACCGGCGCCGTAGCAACCCGTGCGGCCGACCCCGACCCGGACTCCGGCCTGGGGACCGGGACGGGTGAGGAGGCCAGTATTTGCTGCAAGCGACGTTTGGGTTGCAGCGCCTTCAGAGGGTTGAATCTGAGAGAGAGGAGACGAAAAAGAGGAGGACACCAAAGCCACATTTGCTGAGCCATCTGTAGATGCTTGTTGCCATGGCAACACCACAGCGAGTCCTGTATTGTTGTCACGGGTGCTCTACACATAGCTCCTCGATCCACATGCCATGTAGACAAATGTGCGACAGCGAATAGAGAGAGGGAGTCAGGTTTGAAATGCGCAACCAAACAGCTGCTGCAGTATCCGCTTCCAAATGTTTGGCCACTCCGCATCCATTGCAGCCTGGCCATCATAGAAAGGGGGATTCTCCCCTCTGCGGCTCTGTCTCATGTTTCTCATTTTTCCCCAGATGTCTTTTTGTTTTTTTTTTTTCGTTTTTCCGTGTCCTCCTGGGGGTTAAGGTCAGGGGATATCATGAATATTTGTCAACTGTGGGCATGTGAAGCCCTTTGAGACTGTTTGTGATTAAGGGCTATATAAATAAATGTGACTCGACTTGACACACATTGTCATACCAGGTTATACATGAAATTAGGTCAATTCAATTTGAATTAAATTACATTTTAATGAAATAATTGATTTGCATTCTAAGTGGTATTTAACTAATTAATTGCAATCAATTAGTAAATAAATGAACATTTGATACATGTAAAATTGTTTTATTTTTATTTAAGTTTTTTTTCTTAATATTTGCACTTTATTAAAGTCAATCGATCAAATTTGACGAATACCTGTAGGAAAAACAGGATTATAAAACAAACTTGCTGTTTAGTGATGAGCAGGTGGGAGGTGTCTGACCACCAGACAGATTTCACACTTGTCATCACATTTTCAAAGCCTCAGCTGACACGATGAGACTGGGCAGAGACAAATCAAGTTGGACCAACCGCTGACTCAATCAAAGAAAGACAGACAGAGAGCTGAGTCAGTCTTGTGGCTGACCCGCTAATGAAACATGTCAAATTAAACATTGCTTCTTCTTGTAAGATTCATGAATAGTTGAACGATGCATTAAAGTCACGTTTAGACTGCCAGAACTGTATTCGTAACATTGCCGTTTTTTCCTGTTCTCTCCTATTTGTATGTATTCCTTCCTCTATGAATTTGCAGTGTTTCGTTTGGCAGATAAACTGTTCGACAAATGACAACCAGAGTTCTTGCTTCAAGCTGTTTATTTGTAATAAATGGGCATTGGGACTCTCCCCCCCTCCCCCCGGTCGCGATCAGATAGACAGGATCAAGGCTACGTTCATGCTGCAGGGCATGATGACCAATTAGGTTATTTTTGTTCAATAAGATCTTTTTATACGCTTGTTCACATGGAAAAAAACAAATGCAACTTCCAATGTGCAACCTCACATGCACAAGGGCACGACATTGAATGAGTTAGACCATAGACAATGCCATTTGGCAGTGTTTATGGAAGTAAATATGATCCCGCGTATAGGGGCTCATCTTTTTATCATCTCGTCTCTATAGAGGAGTGATGCGGGAGGAGGTAGAAATATTTTGAGGCCAGGCTGTTCAATGTCCTCTATTCATGGAGACGTCGACTAAACAGGCCCTCACGTCATTGTCGCTTGGTTATGAATGAACTGTTTGTGTGGCTGAATTACTGCTATTAATGGATGAAGTACGTTTACAATATCCAGATCAAGTGAATAATTAACACTTGTTCTGCTTCAAACACATAGTTTGGTGAAATAAATCTGCCCAAGAGGGGCAAAGAGAACATTGATGTTAATTATATTATAACCACCATGTTTCAGTGTGTTAGTTTTAAAAATCATCTCCTAAAAGAATTCTTTCTTAATTATCACATTAATTTGCTTCATGACGGGTCATTTTAGGATGGTTTTCAACGCCTACAGAAAATCAACTTTCAAGCCACGGCATGACGAATTGCTCTCCTTTTTCTCCGCATATTCCTGAGGGTGCAAGATTATCAATAGGCTATCAAAGGTCTATTAGCATCACGCTAAGATATCATGGGAAAACTCAACGAACTCAGCTACGACTAGCAATTCATTGTACCCCCCCGAGGTACCCAGGTACAACACAATTAACTTGTAAAACTCCCATGCCTTGAATTAATTGCATCTAATGTGAGCAAGCTCATTTAGAGCTGCATTGGTGACATCAAGTCTGCTGACGACCTACCGGCGAGAGCCCGATGCAGATCTCCGACTGGCTGGAGCAGGGGCAGACATGAGGCCAGGCAGTATTCCAGTCAAGCTTCTTCGGTTCTCACCGTCCTGGTATCCAGCCGGGTGACGAGAGCCTGGTTGAAAAGGAGAAGACGTGAAAGAAAAGTCCCAAGACTAAGCATTGGTGCGCATGGTTAAAAGTGGTGCCCGCTGAGTGAGTCAAATGTCTGAATTTTGAACCATTCATCCCCCCACCCACCTCCCCAAACACACACACACATACACACAGTGATGGGCACTCTTTAGACTCTGAGTAGTTTTTTCCCCAAATATCATTAACAGCAAAGGCAAATATTGTTCTGAAATTCAAGGTTACCACTTTAATAGAATAGGCTGAATGCAGCACTTTTCTCTCATCAGACGGAAACGATGATGAGTCATTCTCCGCACAGACTGCACTGTCAGTTTCACCCTTCGTTTTTACAATAGGTTCTCTTATTAGCTTTTCAAAAATGTTTCGTTTGGCTAAAATGATGAAAGCGTCATATAGAAGGGTATGTGGCCAATGCATCTGCAACACGTCCAGGTCCCTATTGTAATTACCTAAAAAAAAAAATTCATGTGGGGGCCTGAGCCTACTTGAAACACCCAAGGTCCGTTCCGTCCCTGGTTACGGTGTTTACAAAAAATAAAAATTACTCTGCATTGGCAGGACAGGGTGGCTGGGTGTATAGTGGCTCATTTGCATGAAACGGGCGCACCCTGCCCCGCCCAAAAAACACGAGAGGCTTCAACCAGAGTTTTACAAGTGTACGTTAATTCTTTGTGTATTATGAGCAATTAATGACATTGTCCTTTTATGAAGACACATGGGAACTGTTAAAGGGCGAGAAAAAAAAAAAGCACAATATTTTGCCTATGAATCCTGAGCTTGCTGTTTTACAAGTACACAACACTGCCAGTCACAACCACTTATGTAACATGACTCGCATGTCTTACTAACAAGGTCACTCAGACATACCGTATAGCGATTAATGAGGTCAGCGACAGGCTGTAGGCTACACGGTGCAGGCGACGTGATCACATTACAGGGATGTGTGGACTAAACAGGCAAAAAACAGACAGGAAATCAATCTCCTCAATCCCGTAAACATCCCGTGGGCGAACACTGCACGTGGATGCTTTTCCCTTCATCTATCATCATTCAGCAAGAGGCTATTCATCTTTCCGAGATAAATCGTAGAATGACACAACTTCTGAGGAGGGAGTCCCCCTTTGAAATAGACGGAAGGGTATTTCGCCTGCTTCACTTGTTTGGAGGACACATTTAATGGTTATCGCTTCACTTGCCTCCATCGATTAGTTTTTTTTTTTTGTCGAGTATTTTGCACGATATTTGGGAATTTCGATGGAACACATGAATATTAATCAATTGGAATATTGTGGAATAACTTTGGTGCATTGGGTTTTCGTTAAGTGGAAGTTATATGCCTCAATATTCTAAAGCATAAAGTCAAGAAATATTTCCCTCTCTGTGTAGTGAATCTGGATTATGCATCAATGCTGTATTCAAAAGTTGGTGAATTTTGTATGTTTTCCACAACTATTGTCACTAGTGGCAGTCCCTACATGGCTCTGTTATTTTTAACAACTAAAACGTTGAAAATAGCCAGACAACTTTTACCATAAAATGTTTAATAACACCCCAAAATGCATTAATGATTACATTTTGTGGGGGGGCGGGGGGGGGTATGGTTTTGGAGATGTGAGGATATTAAATGTACTTTGTGTATTAAAATGCAGTACTGAAATAAGACAAGCTTGCCACGATATTCCAATTTATTGAGATGGACCTGGATATATCACGGGCATAAGAAGGGTGCAAGTTATTTTTTTAATATGAGTAATATGACATTTGAACAATATTACTGTTGTGAAGAGGTCAAGTGCATTGGCAGGAACTGGGCGGAACTCATGAGCCATATACCTCCCTGGAACATAAACATTGCCGCCTACAACATTGTGGGGTGACCACGTGTCTGAGTCAATTGCAATATTAATTGCCAATGAAGACGTCGCCAAATAAGAACATTTTCGATGGGAAACTTTATTAATGTGTCTGGAGAGTCTAGCTCAGAGACGGAAAAAGAAACAAGCTGCCTTCCACCGCATGTCTATGCTGCTCACAGCCACTCGGGGGCGTAATTTCCTTGCCATCTGGGTATTGCTATGATATGTTTGGATGTAATCAGCAGCAATGTTTTTGCTCTGTTTTTGTTATTTTGCCTCGGTAAAATCATCTCGTCCATTCATATCACAATTTGTACTCATTCTTAATGTTTTAAAAACAACTGGTGTCAGCCGTCAGATGTTGTGTCCCTGGTGGCAGAAATACTGCAAGGTCAAACTGCTGCGCCAGGAGAACTGTCACGACCTGAGGGCCTGCTAACATGGACGACGTTCGGTGTGCGCCGTGCATGCGCGGGCGCAGCACAGCCGCCAAGCCTCCACGCCAACCGCTATACAGTATTTGTATAATGGTGTTGAGGTTGAGCTTTAACATTCATGACAGTGAGTAAGCATCTCACTTTCAAAATAAACTGACAAAGCCCCAGTGCCCTTAGGGGCTTCCAAAATAAAACATACAGCTCGATGTGTACACTTAAATCGTGTCCTTGATGCACACACACACGCACGCAGACACATCCATTTATACTGCATCCGCTGGTGCTTTAAATGTGAAAATGTTTTTAAAAAAATGCATCGGGGCTTCTTACCAGCTGCCCACCCCCTTTCTGCGTACGTTTAGTTAGTCCTCCCTAGGCTCCAGGGGCTCCATTTTTGCGGGATGTTTTCCCGTGTCCGAGAGTTCTGCAGGATGCAGAAGGGATGTTAGCTCAGGAGGAGGAGGAGGAGGAGGAGTTGTGGTCCAAAGTGGGAGAGGGGAGGGGGCAAGAGGTGCACCGGTTTGCTGGATGCACACAGCACAAGGAGATTGTGGCTGGAGACGACTGCGTCACGCTACGTCACATTATTTAAAGGGCAATGACATTAAAATGGTGCCAGTTGAGCATTTAATATAATTTTGATTTTATTCTTTGAGCCATTTCTGATTTCCTTATTATTTAAGAGTTATAAATTTAGTTAATTAACTTTTCTGTTATTACTCTCGGTTTGTTTGTGTTTTAATATGACGTAAAGGTTTTGTTTATTCATGACGCCCTGAAAAGAACACCGCCTTCTCGAAAAAAAATGGGGCAAAACTATTTGAATTTGTAACGACTACGAATTGTTTTGTGTTTGGGGGGGAGAGGGGGCTTCATCCGGCTGGAACAAAAAAAAAGGCAATTCACAACGTTTCTGCATGGACTTTTGGGGAGTGAATACACAACGTGGCCAAAAAACTATTTATTTTAGTCGTTAATAAAATAAACAAAAAAACGACATGAATTTAGCATACAGAGGCAATGAATGAAATGCTAAATATAGCTACACCCAGTATTAAAAACGCTTTTTGTCCGCGAATACACTCAATCAGTTATTACATCGTAGTGACGCAATGAACGCCCGTGGCCGTTCATAATGAACCTATTTTGGATACATAGAAAAATAAATTGCCTGTGCCCTCATCCAGTGGAAACATTGAAGTGTTTCGTTTTCAGAACAACAGCTGCAAAGCGTAACTTGGCCAACAGAGGTCACTCAAGTATCATTTTCCTCAAATGCCTGACTGCACTACTGATAATTATTAAATTAATAATGACAGTTGCTACATATACAAAGCACAGACAGATTATGTCCAATTCACTAACAACAAATTTCACCACTGATTTTATTATGTTTGTTTTAAAGGGAACAGGATTGCTCATTGGCATCATTTTGTGGAGGTAACACGTTCCAGTACGAGATGTCTCGATGTATTGAATTAGTTTTCATTAAGTACAAGGACATTATTACGGGTGTGTAGTTGGTGCTCTGGAATATAGATGACTCATTTACACTATGTGTGTGACTCTCACACATGGAAAAGTTGCAGGTGAGCCAGGGGCCAATTGGGCAAAACGTATTTAACGTGTATACAGAAAAAAAAGACTTTTAACTCAAATTAAGACAATTGAATTTTAAAAAAAACAGTGACACTGTGCCCTCGTGGTCAGGCAGTCTCACAGTTCTGATTATGTTCAGACATCTATGATTTGAACTTCACCATCGTGGAAGCCTGGAGTAGAAACTGGGAAAAATAAATGCAAGGCCATATCAGTTCACGGTACACCCCACCTGGCTGAGGACTGCTTATGGGTGAGACTCAAACATCTAAGAACTTGGTTGGGCTGCTTCAACAGTCACATGTTCTGCTGGGGCCTCACCAAAAACTCAACCATCATCCTGCAAAGGGATGTAAGGCGGCTAGTTGTGCTGGTCCCAGCAGGGGATTCGACTCCAGCTGCAACTCCATGACCCTGAATGCAGCTCCCACTTCAAATATCCAGTCACTGCCCCCTCTCGGCCAAACCAACGCCCAAAACCCCTTTACGCTATTTGGCTGGTTGGTGCAGGCGGGATCGCTGCCACCATGCCCATACAATGCACACAGTACATATTCAAAGATGAGCTTCCAAACCCCGTAAACTCACTGACCCTGGTTCACATCAACCGCCAGAAGGCCATTATTGTCTCTGGGACCCCCCCCCCCCCAACAAAAACAACAACTTTGTTGTCATGCTTATGTACTGGTGTCACTAAGTGGGGCCTTTTGATTGTGTGTTGGTGTAAATTCTCTAAATGGGACATCGGGAACTTAAATGGGAGGTGTTGGATTTACCTGGGACTTTAAAATGGGGCGGGGCTGCCAGTGACAGGTGACCATTCAATTGACGTTTTTTAAAAAAACGCATCGCACTTTGTTTCAGTCGGAAATCACTCACTTCGTCGTCAGCATAACCCCAATGGTAAGCTATGTCCGCTTTCCTTTGTCGGATCTGTGGAATTATTTTGGGGATTCGGTCATGCTTGCTTGCTTTGTGTCATTTGTGTTACTTGCTGTTCGCAATCAGCAGTTTAAAGAACGCCAGTAAAAGTTATAACGTTAAGCCTTGTAATTGCAGTGGTGTCTATGCTAGGCTCTATTTTGGGGGAGTGTTGCCATGTCATGTTTGTCCTGCTGAACTGGAAAGTTTGAATGATGATTTTGCGTTACGGCGAGAGGGAATGGTACCGGCGCTTTTCTTCCGGGTTTGACCGCTGGGATTTGTAGTCCTTTTGTTAGGTTCCACTTGTATGGTTTCTCATTATGTTTCGACGGTGAAGCTTGATGACATTATAAATAAATTTGACTACATATAAAACATTACGGGTAATAATGATGACAATGATAATACCTCATGCTAAAATAAATGGGTTGTGATAAAATCATGGTTGATAACGTTATTGTTAAGATAAAGGTATTAAGTTCATGAATTAATGTCTATTATTTACAGTGTGCTGCATGAAGATAGGTACATTATTGTTGTATTCAAACTTACTTTTACATTGTTAACTGCTGTGTGCTTCAATGAATGATCAAAGGGTACATAGCAAGTGATCCTTCGCTGCTGAGTGACGATCCCTATTCAGAGGGCCATGAAAAAACGGAAATAACTGAACAGCGTGTGCTTTCAGCATTATAGATGTCTTCAAACTGGTCGTCAGACAGTCTATTTAGAAGTTGTCACTCTGGGGTTTGATAACATGGTTTGTACCACACTAAACGGGGACCAAAAGGAACTGAAGCACGTTAACGGTAAAAGCTGTTTCTACCAACCTACCTCCGAAAAATTGCATGCCAAACAATTAAACAAAATGACACAAAAAACGTGTGTTGAAGTAATGATCTTGTCCAATTCACCCACAGCCTCTATACTGTTAGGCCGATATGCTAACCAGTCGTCCACTGTGCCATCCTGTTGATATCTACCTTATATTTGGTAGGCCTATGTTCATTTTTGGAAAAATTAAAAGAGATCATTTCTCATGGTACACCTGATAATCTCTCACAACGCAGTGGTTGGGAATCACAGAATGTATATCTGTTTGTTAATCTGTTCATCTGTCTATCCATAGAAGTATTGTTTTTGTCACAGCAACATCACCCCTTGGCAAAAAAAAAAAAAAAAAGAAACTCATCTGTAAATTAAGGTAAAGCGTTTGTCGTTAGGTGTACACTGCAAAGTAGCCAGCAAAGAATGTGGGTGTTTTATTTAAGTGTCCAGATGGTGTTGCAGATCGTGTTTTTTATATTTTTGTTGGTGTGTAAAATAAATAAATAAATGAAAAGGTGTGTACAGGATTGCGCATGCAACATGTCCTCCTCAATCAGCGTTTGCAGAGTGTGGGTCCTGGCTCCTTATTGTCACCATATGTTGCATTTCGACTGTGTGAGGTGTTGTGTTTCATAAGTTTAACAGAGAATATCACTTTTGACACAAGTAAAACTTTGTTTTTCAGTACCCTAACATTGCACTATTTGTTAAACATTCAAAAACTATTGCATCAACCTGCTATGCAAATGGATAACTTGTTGCTGTTGCTTCTCGAGCACGAAAAATCCAAAAAGAAAAATAGGTAGAGAAGCAACTGAACATTTTTACAATGAAACTACTCCATAAGACTTTATTCCATTTAGGCAAGGAGACATGCACAGTATAAGGTCAATAACATGGAGACATTAGTGACATTGCCAGCCTCTTGAAAATCCTCGAAAGATCATTGTGGCTGCTCTATACAATCGCCTATATTGTGCACACACAGTCAATTGTGTTTTTGTCAACCTCATGGTTGGTACCAAACAGCAATACAGTATGTTGTTACACACAGTTAAGAATTTTGCTAAAAATACCAGGGGTTTCAAAGAACTTGACACCATTTGAAAAACTTGGCAAATAAAATCAACCGGGCAACATGTTGAAAATGGAAGATTATTATTTTTTTTGAGCATTCCAAACTTATTTCCATTTGACCTATTTTGTTGAAAAAAAGAGAGACAGAGAGAGAAATGCTTGAATACAATGTGGGCCAACTGTGAATACTATTTCCACAACGTTAACTTGATGACGAATGGTCACGTTTCAGAAAAATGTTATAAAACATGTTCAGTGGTTAATGCACTGAAATGTGGATGTCGTTTTTTTTGAGGAAATAAATTGAGAGGGCAGGCGCTTGAACATTTCTTAACACTCAGGAAGAAAGATTAAATGAGCTTGGTGTTATTATGGCGCACGTGTGAAGTGGTCAATACGTCAAACTGGAGTCGATGAGGTGACACACCAATAAATCCTCCTCACTGTCTTGATTGATTGATTTGATGGATTGACTGTCTTCGCTCATCTTGCAAAGTGATGAACAAACACACACAAATAACACCCCGGATATTAATTTCGACTTTCTTTTGTTAACATTTGGTCAAGGTGGAGCTCTGTGACAATCCAGTTGCATGTGATCATTACAGAAGTAGTTGCAGTCCACTACAGTATTGTCTATTTATTTATTTAGTCATTTTTAGCAGTAGCACAAAATCTGGAGGTGCCTGCTTTTCAACAAAGGATATTGTAATTGTATTCATTTATAGGAGGCCGAAATCCTCCCCATCACACGTTCAGGTTTCATGATTCGCTATTCGGAAGATTTTTTTTTTTAATAGTTGGTCTACCTGGCGTCTATTTAGGGTGTAAGTCCATAACTGACCACTACACTAAACATCACGCAAACTACTTTCATATGGTGTAAATTTGATGCTACAGAATTTTAAGCACAATTTAGTTTCTGTTGAAAATTATCTGTATTAGCTGTAATCCTGCTGGAAAGTAAGCGCTCCTGTACGCATTCGACCGTCACGGCAAATGTAACGTTAACTCATTTAGCGGGAAGCCATCTTAGTCAAGGCAGCCGTAATAACGGTTGTTCCTAGGCTATGATGCAATGTTCCGCGACGGTCAACTTCAAAATAAAAGCAAAATAAGTAATACTGTACTGTACTTGGACACCAATGTCTTCATTCGCTTTTATTTTGAAGTTTGACCTCAGAAGAAATTGCTATGGCGGCTTGTAACTCTTCGAATACAAGGCTGTTTGACCTTTTTAGTGCGCAAAAGCACGATAACATTCGATTTCCAGCGCTCCTGGCCTATAAAGAAAGTCACAGCTTAATTTTATAATGTACATCTTGAGGCATGATTATTGATTTATGTCTCCAGATGATACGTGAAGCTTGTTCACTTATTGCGGGGGTGGTCTGGAACATACCCACCGCGATGGGTGCGGTGATGACTCTACATTTGCACGTCTCCTTCAAACACGGTCATGATACAGTGACGGCGTCCTAAATGTGCTAGCTGTTAGCCAGCAATGACAACGGGCACCAACACACAGGCAATAAAAGTGAGACATGAGATTGAATGCAAAAGGCCACCTGCATCCCACTTAGTGTCTCGGGCTGACGTAATCAGACAAAGGACCAAAAGATCAGAGTGAAGAACATTCATTCATTATTGCGCTTTGTGTGACTGGAGCTGCTGCTGCAATCTAAGGGCTGACCAAGTCCATTCAGGTAACCATCTTCTAAAAGTCTGTTGATTTCTTTTTCTCCCCGCCTTCGGTAGCCTGTGGATATGCCATCAAACGAACGTCACATAAAAGTTTTCATCTAAGGCCACTCCATATTTTCTCCAGCTTTGAATATCATCAGCCTTTGAAAAATACCCAAAGCCCACTTGGAAGTTTGCTGCATTCGCTTTAATCTAGCAGTGCACACAATCTCAGCTGCCCCTGCGAGCGCTGTTCTATAAATCAGAGATGATGCACAGTACAATGCAGAAAATAGAGATCAGCCAAGACACTTCACCTGAAAAAGATGAATGAACTGTGTTGTTGAATCTGGTCTTGATTAAAACCATAATTGAAATCTAAATGCTCCATCTTCCAGTCCAGGGCAAAAATAGTGGGGCTCAGACTAATACCACTGATGTTTGCCTGCATTGCAACAAGGGCTCACCTGTTTGAATTTTAATTTAGATGATCAATAAACACACAAAGGCACACTTGCACAATCGAATGAAATCAAACAAAAGAACTGTCACAAATTCTCAGTATTCATATCTGCTCTGCTTGGAGCGCACGCCTTTCATTATGCCGAAATGACATCTTTTTGTATTTGGAATTTGTGTTTATTTCTTACAGTAAAGTAGGCAGTTTTTTCTCCTTTCCTATTTGCATGTGTTCTTCTGAAGTTTATAAGTCTCCTCTTGACCTCACCAATCCCCTATCCCTGTATCACATTACTGCCACCTTCAGGCTAAATTGTGCCAACCAGAAGCACAGTACTGTAATTTGCGTAATACTACATGCAGGGTATGTCGTCTGCCCATTGCTCAAAGTTAGCTAGAATGTGCTCCAACTGCCTGGAAACCTGAATGTGTGGAGGGATAATCTGCAAAATTATCCAATCGTAAAGCAAGCATGTCGCTTACTGTGCTAATTGTAGTTGTTTTGACAAATCGTAATGCAAGCATGTCGCTTAATGTGCTAATTGTATTTTTTTCTATGACAAATCCACCTCAGGTCTGTTTAATGATGTTACTCAGAAGCAAAAGAGTTCAGCAAAGTAGGAGATGTATGTTTGGGAGGGATACGGCTATCACTACTCTGCTTGGATTCATTTTTATCATGAAATGAAGATGAAAGCTGAGAAATGAGTTAGCACAAGGAAATCGGATGCCTTTCAAAAGCTTGATGTGAAAGGACAAGCTCTGCACTCTCAACCAATCGGACATTGAAATCTGAAAAAAAATTGAAAGAGCACATGCCTAAAGTAAATTTATGCAGACAAACATGATCAAACAAGTTTAAAATTGAGTGACATTAAATGAAGGTCACTGATTGCGTAATGACACGGTGGGTTCGGTTCCCATTCAGTGATGGCGTGTCAACAGCTGGTGGTGTCTGAAATGTGCAATATGAGTGGCGACACAGAGCGGAAGATGGAAAAGCACCACCCCCCACCCTCAACCCCCACAATATGACCTGTTAATGATGAGCATTTGCATGGGAAATCGGTGCTCACTTGGGGAGTTTCTCCCTGAACAGAAGACCCACGGTGACACACGATCTTCCAATATTCTGAGTGAATGAAGTGAATAGGATCAACCCCTGAACTGATTTGAACTGACTCTGCGTGTCCGAATGATTTATTCTCTGCGCATGTATGACATTTATCGCTCCTGGCGAGAATACGCTTTCATTGGCATCCGTTTCTCGAGGCTAATGACTATCAGAGTCAAGCCACTCGAAAATGAACGCACAGATTTCAAGTAAAGATCGAAACTATAACAATAACGAATGTGTTTATACATACAAATAAACGGTGGACTCGTCAGACCACAGACCACTTTTCCATTTTGCATCAGTTCATCTTAGATGAGCTGCTGCCCAGAGAAGCCGGCGGCGTTGGTGGGTGTTGTTGGTAAACGGCTTTTGCTTTGCAGAGTAGAAGTTTAAGTTGCACTTAAGAATGCAGCGCTGAACTGTATTTACAGATCGGTTTTATGACGTGTTCCTGGGCCCATGTGGTGATATTACACACTGACATATATATCTCAATCTCGGTTATTGGTTTTTGTCCATAAAACGCAGGAAATTGCCGGTTATCGTCTCAGTTGAAATTTCCAAACCGATAGATGCCAGTTACTTCAGTCATCGTCTGTTCTTGAATTTCTTTGGAATGTGGCATCTTGTTTCAGCTTTTTGAGATCTTTCGGCTGACTGTATTTTGTCAGAAAGGGTCTTTTTTAGTCTGATGTCTATGTTGGTGGCAAGGACCGACACTGAACGTTGGTGTGAATGATCAGCTGCCTCGATACGTGTTGTGGTGTGGTGTTGGCTGTAGCCCATGGCTGTGGAAACGATAAGCGTTTACAGAAAATGAATGAATGGATTAGACTGTAATTAGTAAACTCCTCAAAACATAGAAATTACACATAATTACAGATAATTACATTTCATCATCATCTGAAGTTAATTGCCCCTCTGTTGTGATCATTTCACTTTCGACAAGATTTGTGAGTGTCTCTGTGTGAATTTTCTTTTTTTTTTGTCCTTTCAACCAACGTCGCCAGCTTTTGAGGTCCTCTTTTAACTGATATGTGGCCAAAGCCCTTTTTTTCCATTGTCTTTGGGTGAAAATTTAAACCTCCTGTCTTGAAGGTATAAACATTGATCTTTACTGAGAGTCATGAAGCAGGCTTTATTTATTTCATTACAACTTCAGTCTTTTTTTTTTTTTTGACTTCCAGACTTCCCTCCGAAGCAACAAAAAGGCTGCTGACATCCATTAACACTCGAGACAGTTTCTTTTTACGTCACCACTTAATCTTCACAATCTGGGGACAAAACTAGGGACCGTGAAATGCCAGTTGTCTCATAGTTGAGTGATTTGGGGTTTGAATGTTGGTCAAGATGTTTGTACAACTTTCTATGTGCGCCACTGTAGATTCGGTTAAATTCCTTAATTCGCCCACATTTTTCATTACAAAAGGCTCCATTTAGTCATTGGACTGAAAATCGACAAATCCAGGAATAACATTTTATGACTTCCCGTAAGTAATTTGGCATTTTTAACCTGATCAGCTGCAGAGCAAAATGTAATGCGTTGCCATTCGTGAAGAAGCATGCCTGCCATAACGGACTCTCCATCATCATCCATTCCATCAAGTTGATGTTGTTTGAATGCGGGCGGTCTTTTCTGATCATTTGTGACTTTTATTTATTTGAGTCCGCGGTGTTCTGTGTTGGACATTTTTTCTGTATGTGCAACGACCACGCGGCGCAATCCATTGCAAGCCATCATTTCCCGGTTTATGTAGCTTACTTTTGAAACCGGGAGGTTAACCATTTCACATCAGGAGAGGAGACTTTGGCTTTGTTAACGATTCATGTAACGTTGCTTCACCAATTAAATTCTAGCCGTGTCTACCATTTGCATGTCGTCAACGACATTGAGCATGTCGTTGACGGCTCGGTTTATTGTGATTGTCAGTATACACGTGTCATGGCAGTGAAAAATGCATGGAACCGGATAGCCTCAGATGCAAATCACACCTCTTTCAAAGGTGAAAATAAATCTGGTATGAACGTTACACCTGCCAATGAGACAGAATGGATATACCCTGCCAAGGCAGAATAACGTCGGAAAGAAATGTCTGACCCTGAATCGGATGATTTCTAGATAGTTAACGTATTTTCTGCCCTTTAAAACGCACCTAAAAGCATTCCGTGTTCTCAAAAGCTGACGGTGCGCCTTATATATGGATCAATATTCTGATATCTTGGACTGAGCGTTTTAAATGTTCTGTAAAGCGCTTTGTTACAGCTGCAACGGTTGTGAAAGCGCTATATAAATAATGCTATATTGTATTGTATTCCCTTTAACGCAGCTCCATCTAGTGGATGTATAACACAACCGCAGCCACTATTGTGACTTCTATTCTGTGCGCCTTATAATGCGGTGCACCCTATTAAAAAACAGTTTTAAAATAGGCCATTCATTGAAGGTGCGCCTTATACTCCAAAGAGCCTCATAGTGCGGAAAAACGGTACATTATTACCAAAGTAAAAAATATCATTTTCAAATTCTGGAAAATTTGGAATGGAACAATGAACGATTTTCACATATGGCTGATAATTATTTGTTACTATAATGAATCTTTCATCAATCTCCCAAGCCATACATGGCCTAACGCTCAGTCACAAATATCACTTTGACAGTAGCCTAAAACTGCAATATCAATCTTTTCCCCCCGCTTTAATTTCCAGTTCAGTCACCTGGGAAATCTATCACCAAATCACAGCAAAAGCCCACTAATGAGTTCAAACTATCAACATGTTTCTTTACACGCCTTGTCAAGCTTGCCTTTGTCACACTGGCTGTTGAGAAAGTGAACTTCAGACAGGAATGGAACCCCAGCTTTAAAAAAAAAAAAAAAAAAGCGATTTTCAGACCTCATTTCATTGCTTTTGATTAAAGGCACCAATTTCGCTCTAATTGAAAAGGTTAAACAGTTACCTACGGCAAATAGAATTTGCCAGGCTTACGCATGTCGATACCAATATCATATACACCGAGATGTAATGAGTTGCTAAGGTAAAATGATTTAAAATCCTCCTGAGGCTTTTTTGGGAGGGTGGGGGAAGAGTTACATGAATTACATTAAAACAATGTGCACCAAAATGAAAGGAAAATGATGGAGGCTATACAGTAGCAAGAGAAAGTATGTGAACCCTTTAGAATGAAATGGAATTCAACATAAATTGATCATGAAATGGGATCCAAGTTTTGAACTGATGTCACACATCCGATGATATAGATTGCAGTGTTATTTCAGTTGCAGCCAAGAAGTCGTGCCAACACTTTGTTGCATTTTGTATCCACCGCTTAGAATGAGCTTCGATTCTGTACCCCACATCGCTCTTGCTGTTTCTCTTTACAACTTTAATTACATCCCCTCTTGTCTCGCTTCTTATTGAACATTTGAGATGTTTGTCATGGTTCCCTTGTGTACTAGATGTGCGTCGCTCAAACACAGACTGGCAAGTCCTGGCAGTGGTTATTGACCACAAGCTAACTTTGACTTCTCTCGTGTCAGCCTCACAATTCCCCGCCATTGATTTCATGCCTGTCTACGTTTGCC